>NW_026606933.1:65000-180000 GCF_029890125.1 Rhinichthys klamathensis goyatoka
TTCGTATCACTGTGATCAAGAGCTGAGATTCAGATATGATAATGAGCGTTTCTGACCAATCAGAGCAGAGCAGCTCTCAGAGAGGCGGGGCTTAGAGAGACTGAATCCTCGATTGAAGCGTTTCAGACACTGAGAGGAAAGAGCTGAAGCTGTAATCAAGTTAATTAGTCAAAACTCTGCGGGCGAAAAAAAAGCAATCTCAATAGGATTCATGTGATTGGGGATTTCGCATGAATTCGCATCGAATGCAAGTTTGTTGAACCTTAAACGCGTGAATTTGCCGCGTCGTCTAATATAAACTGCGTGGTTTGGAAATGGCCTCTGAGTAAGTGTTGCTCACGCATCGCTGCTTTACTGACACTATTTATTACTTATTGTGAGTGCCCAAGTAAAGATATGCCGTCAATTTGATAAACTTTTGTAAACCCATCCAGTATAATCACAATGAATGCATCCAAAAACTGTAATATTTAACATATATATATAACTGCAAAGCGTCCAATGTATAAACAGTATGATTTATACACTAAAGATTTATACTCCGGCACAAGCTGCATATTTTATAACGCTCAAGACAGTCAAAGACGGCAGATTGAACACGCGGTAATCACTCCTTCACTGGTGCTATCGGCCAAAAATATGAATAATTACTAAGTGTCTTATGCTCTCTAAGTAACATAAATGTGTTTACTGTCACTTTTGATTAATTTAATGCTTCCTTGATAAATAAAGTATTCATTTTTTTTTATTCCAAAATTTTAAATGGTAGTGTATCACGGTTTCCAACACTGATAATAATCATAAATGTGTCTTAAGCATCAGATCCTCATATTAGAGTGATTTCTGAAGGATCGTGTGACACTGAAGACTGGAGTAATGATGATAAATTCAGCTTTGATCACAGGAATAAATATATATTCACATTGCAGTTTTACATTGCAATAATATTTCACAATTTTTACTCTTTTTACTGCATTTCGGATCAAATAAACGCAGCCTTTGTGAGCACAAGAGCATATTACAATTTAAAAATAGCAGTTATTCCAAACTCTTCCTCCTTAACGGCTCTCAGACGGTGTTTTTCCACGGCCTGATGTTCATAATGTCCATATATGAGCTTCACTCGCTCAGGTCACTGCAAACTCAGGCGTTCATTCGGGAAACTCCCACATCGAACTCTGGCCTCCGTCCATTTCAGACTCACTTGTCTCAGTTCATTCATTTCTCCACTCAAACATTTTTTCCTTCTAGCAACTTTCGTCCAGATTTTCATGGGAAGTGAAGACTCGAGCGGCGAGCAGGAGACCAAATTAGGGCTCAATCGGCATCCAGATCTGCAGAAACTATAAGTTGATTTCCCCTGTTCCAGTGATGAGACGCAGGAGCCGTCCAGAAGCCCTTCCCAGAGTCTCTGCTGTTCGGGTTTCTGTGTGAAACAAAGGCCCTCTGAGAAGCCGTCCACAAACCATGAGGAGAATCAGCAAAACCCTTTCGTTTCTGAGTCAACGAGTCAAAGCGGCTGTTTTCTGCTCACATGTTAAAATCATTTACACTCTAATCAACTTATGAAAATGTTGTTTCTGTCTGCTCTATTAACATTACTTGAAGAAGGTGTGTTCGTATCTGAGAGAAGCCATGAACCTGCGTGTTCCACCGAAGAAAGGAAGTCATATGAGTTCGAGACAGAAAAGAGTAAATGAATTATCATTTTTGGGTAAACTATTCCTTTAAGAGAAATTCTTGTCATAATGACCAGCTAATTGAAATTACATTTTTATTTGCCTTCAAAATGTTTTGAATAAACGTTGTGTTAACATTGACTCACTGTTTTCAGCTTTTGTTATAGTAGTTTCCAGTCGTAACATATTATTATTACTTAGTACCAATGTCCAATAGCATTTTTTTTGTTCACTCAACTTCAGACATTGAGTTCTACAGACACAAATGTTTAAATTGGCTCAACTTAAAAGGGGTTGTTGAAGAATAGTTGCACCTCTCCAGAAAACTAACAATCTTAAGTTAACCCAACTAAACATTTTGACGACTTAATTTCAGTCAGTAAACTGTTATTTGCAAAAGTTGAGTAAACAAGAAAAGCTTGGGGACATTAGTTGTGTTGTTGTACTGGCGTAGAACATGTTACAGTGCAGATCATCTGGGATTTCACATGCATTTGGTAAGAAATGATGTAATAAACAGCATTATTATAAAATAAGAGCCTCTTCTGTATTGTGTGGCGATGAGCGTCTGACTGGACACTATCCCCCGTGTGTGTGTTCATATGAGACGCACGTTCAGCTGAAGGTTAGTTCACATCATGCTCATCTTCTGCAGAGAAGTTTAACTCTGTCTGATCCGCCTCTAAATCCATTGAAACTCTATTGGCAAAGGATGTTGCATTCATTGGATTAATGTCTGCATGCGCTGTCTATCAGTATTACCATTTGACATATTTCACTTTCATTAACGCCATCACAAATTCCTTGGCACTTTGATAAAGTCGGGTTAATCTGGATTTTACTTCCATATAATCCACAGTGATGTTAAATATTCTAGATTTCTGTGTGCATCGGAAAATATCACGCAGCTCACATCATGCCAGTGTTAATAAGGTCTCGCGTTGTGGAGTTAATGCATTGCAATAGCTGAAAATATTCAATAACATTCATATCAACACTGGGTCTGTTATTGAGTGTGTTTCCCAGCTAACGGAACGATCTGCCAAGGGTTTCTCAAAGTTAAGAACAAACGTTCTTCCAGTAACGCTAATATAATCTTTGTTCAAAGTTTTCTGGGCTTTCCCAGACAGCAACATAGTGTCGGCCCAGATCCGGTCCACATCCGGGCCGTGTGGAATCGTGTGTATGTGGGCCGACACTATGTTGCTGTCTGGGTTAATGATGTTCTCAAAACATTATTAATACATCATTAATGGAATGTTCTGAAATGTTCGGCGTTCAACATTTTTAAATATAACAACTTATTTCAGAGAGCTTTCAAAAGTAAAGTTCTCATAATGTTTGAAGAATGATACAATGGAATGTTTCACATATCCATGAACATATGTTTTTAAAGGGATACTCCACCTAAAAATGAAAATTCTGTCATCATTTACTCACCCTCAAGTTGTTTCAAACCTGTATGAGTTTCTCTCTTCTGCTGAACACAAAGGAAGATATTTTGAAGAACGATTGGAACCAAACAGTTGTTTGGCACCATTGACTTCCATAGAAAACAAAAAAATACCATGGAAGTCAATGGTGCCAAAGTTCCAATCGTTCTTCAAAATATCTTCCTTTGTGTTCAGCAGAAGAGAGAAACTCATACAGGTTTGCAACAACTTGAGGGTGAGTAAATGATGACAGAATTTTCATTTTTGGGTGGAGTATCCCTTTAAGGGCACGTTTACACGACAATGATATGCCTAAAACAGATAAGTTTTTCCTCTGAGTTTTCCGCGTACAGACGACACCGTTGTCAAAACGATCGCCATTCACACGGATCCGCGAAAACCAATAGTAACTTACTGCAGAACCGCAGAACCATACGTCATAGCAGTGTGAGGACGACAGCGCCAGCCTGACAGTCTGATGCCGGAAGTGGGCGTGGCCAGGCATTGCGCTACTTCTGTGTTTTAGAACGTTTCAAAGTTTAAAACAATGCTGTTATGAATATATATTTTTAACGATTTCATTAAAAATATATATTTAAGAGATAGTTCTATATATATATATATATATATATATATATTGCACAAAACATAGTTATTATATTTTATAATATTTGATATATATATATATATATATATGTTTTGTCCTATTAACAAAAGACAGGCAATGTAGCCTTTTTGCTTTTGACCATACGTCAACATCCGACGTTTTAGGGTACCCTTTAACGTCAGTATATGACGCTATCTAATCCTAACCCTACCCCAGACCTAAACCTACCCGCGTCATCTAACTGACGCTAAAGGTAAAGCGTCAGACATATGACGCCCTAGGATCGTCATCTAACTGACGCTAAAGGTAAAGCATCAGACATATGACGCCCTAGGATCGTCATCTAACTGACGCTAAAGGGTACCCTAAAACGTCGGATGTTGACGTATGGTCAAAAGCGTCAGACAGATGACGTCTTGGGATGAGACTGTGTTACATCTGTTTTGTGTCAAGTGATTAACAATATAAATTGAACAAAGCTTAAAACAAACAAAATAATAAAACGAAAACAAAGGTTGAGTATTTGAACATTTGATTTAATTGAAAAGCATTTTTTAAATAAAATGTGTTTTCCCCCCCTCTGAAATAGCAAAAGCATCACACACTAGCTGTACCTGCTCCAAATAAATAATAGTAATTAAATCAAAATATAAAATCAAAATAAATAAATAAAATAAATAAATTATATAAAACAAAATCAAACCAAAGAAAATAAATCTTATTAAAGTTATGCAGGCACACATTTAACAATAATTCTCAAGTGACAAATAAACTAAATAAATCAAAACTCATACACATGGAGTTAATCCTGATGATTCCTGAGGTGCCTTTCATCATGACACTCGCTTTTATACGATTTATTTTCTTTGGTTTGGTTTGGTTTTTTATAATTTATTTTATTTAGTTCGATTTTGTATTTTTATTTAATTACTATTATTTATTTAGAGCAATCTGTGTGTGATGCTTTTGCCATTTCAGAGGAAAAAATAATTGTATTTAATTAATAATTTTTGTTTCAGTCCACCATAGAATTATGTTGTGTTTGGTCTATGAAAAAAAAATTGTTAGTTGTGAAATGGTTGAGTATTAACAAACGTTAATAGTTTTAATTATTAATTAAGTTAAAATTATACTTTATCCATTTGTTGTGTCAAATGATTAACAATATAAATTGAACAAAGCTTTAAACAAAAATAACAATAAAATGAAAACAAAGCTTGAACTTTTGATTGAATTGAAAAGCATTTTTAATGTTATTTTATAATATTTGATATATATATATATATACAGGTGAAACTTGAAAAATTTGAATATCGTGCAAAAGTTATAATTTTGATGATTATGGCTTACAGATTATGAAAACCCCAAATTTAAAATCTCAGAAAATTAGAATATTACATGAAATCAATACAAAAAAAGATAAAAGTATAATCATGCATATGTATATAGTTATATATACTAAATATATTAGTTTCACCTTTTAATTTGAATCACTGAATTACATGAACTTTTGCACAATATTCTAATTTTTCGAGTTTCACCTGTATATATATATATATATATATATATATACACACAACTATATATATATATATATATATACACACATCTTAAACATATCTTTAATTAAATCATTTAAACAAATATTTATAATAGCATTGTTTTAAACTGTGAAACGTTCTAAAACACAGAAGCAGCGCAATGCCTGGCCACGCCCACTTCCGGCATCAGACTGTTTGGCTGGCGCTGTCGTCCTCACACTGCTATGACGTAAGCGCTGTATTCTGCTGCCGGGCCAGTAGATGGCGATGGAACACTATAGACTGAACACGTAATACGCATGTGCATGACGTCATCGTCTTCGGATATTCACGTTTTTGTCGTTTACACCGTTTTCAATAGTTTGCGTTTTCAGCCACCCAGAACGCTGTTGTCATGCAAACGAACGGCCAAAACGCATAACAAGTTTACGTTTTTAGTTGAAAACGATGTCGTGTAAACAGCCCATAACATTTTTTTTTTAAACTGGACGTTTTGATCATTCAGGAAACCTTCAGAAATAATGTTTTCATAACTTAATGGGAACGTTAGCAACAAATTTTTAGCATTTCTTTTTGTTTGCTGGGTTTGGTCGTGTCCATCACACCGCGGGACTCCTGTGCTGGACAGATGCATGTGTGTGTGTGTGTGTGTGTGTGTGAGATCACGGGTCACAGCCCAACAAGCTGTCCCGGCCGAGGGCTCGCACCTGCTGGGCGAGAGACGTGTCCGGTTAGGTGGAGCATCTGCTCACTGACTCACGAAGCACAAACTTCAGCAGAGCGTGCCTTTAAAACGCCTTTGAGGACTTCTGAAGCCTCTGCTTATGAATAAACATCCACATTCAGCGTGATCTACTCGCGATCTGACGTGTGCTTCAGAAGATAATCCGTCAAGGTGAACATAATATGCTCTTTCATCATATTTACAGTGTAGCTCCATTCCTCGCAGGTGCTTATTAATGCTTTTTAAAACACATTTATCAGGTTTCTCGTGTTCTGCCATTACGTGCGGATTAGAGCTGTGATTATGAGGTAAATATGCAGAAGATTTCAGGGCATTCAACAGGGAACTGAAATTTTATGCACATTTCATTTGCTTCTTTTCACTGCGTTATGGAAAAAAAAGGTAACATCTAAATTAACTGGTTTCATTGAAATGACAAATTACGCATACATTTATTTAAAGGTGCTGTATGTAAGTTTTTGACTCTACTAAAGCATAAAAATTCCATAATATTTTTGCAGGTATTTAGGAAACATGCTGAGTTCACACACTCGTTTCTCTGAAAAACACTTCTACAGCCAGTTATTTTACTTTGAAATGTGCGTTCGTGTTGTCAGTCTGTTTTTGTTTTGGTCTGTTTGACTCCGCCCACTGCCAGTTCACCCAATAGTATTTCTCCACCCTGGGATGCCAGTTGGTGGAAAACACCGCATATTTCAGCCATGGAAGCCAGCAAACAAACTGGGTATTAAAAACTGGGCATATTAAAACACGATATCAACTCATCATAAATCAATAAAGCAACTCATCAAGTTATAGGGCCCTATCTTGCACCCACCCAGCACAATTGACTTTGTACACGACGCATGTATCATTCCTATTTTGCACCTGACGCACGTCTGTAAATTAGGGAATGAACTCCCGGGGCGGATCAGCGGAAAGAGGAGGCGTGATCCGGCGCAAACGTTCCCTAGTGCTATTGTGCAGTTTCAGAAAACAATTACGCCACAGACCAGGGAAAACCTAGCCTAAAGTCAGTGGCGCGATATTCAGACGCTATTTTACGGGCGCATGCGTGGCCATAATGTAGCGTGAGCACAACAGCACACACACTTTGCTTCTCTCATACACAGACCCAGCCGTTGCCATTTTTGCACACCATACATAAATACAAGGAAAATTATTACCACACAAGGGAAATCATTGTGGTGTCCATGAAGATGTGAAAAATTAGGCATAAATCTAGCTTACACATTTACCCAAATTATTATACGCCTGTTTAACCGAAGCTAATTTGGGTGGGTTTCTCAATCCCGATACAACGCCACTTCTACGGCCCTGACGAGAACGCCGGTCTCCTCGGCTGTGAACCGCTCCTGGCGCTCGCCTGGCAAATCCGCCGTTATAATAGCAATCCGCCATGGAACAAGCTCGCCTGCTCTTAAAGGGAATGTGAGACGACGCTCTGATTTGTTTATTGCACGTTACGCCCAAACCACACCTATGAGTAATGTAGCGACTTCACACCAACACATTTTAGATTTGCTTCGGATCCGCCCACAAAGTTACTTGCGTTTCGCGTTTGATACTTGCGTTTCAGGTCGTTAAAATAGAGCCCATAATGTGTAAGTCTCCTTGGCTTTCTTTGTCAATTCATTCCCATTGCGTCTCCTCAATCTGGGAACCCGTGAGCGTCGAGTCTGGGGACTGCAGTACCCATTTCAACCACTAGTTGTCACACATACTGCAGCTTTAATCAAAACCAGTTGTTATGGATTAAATCAGGAAGAAATAGCTCTTTACGGTAAGTGTCCTGGTCATGTAGAGTTTCCGTCTTGTTTAGTTTTCAGGGTCTAAACTCGCATACTTCCCTACTATATAGTAGGTGAAAAAGAGCTTTGTGTGTGTGTAAACCTCACTCCCCTGATCTCAAGAGGAGTTAGCCGCTGCGGTCTTTAGCGTCCTTGTTAGCACGCCCGCCTCCCGCGCTGGAGACCGGGGTTTGAATCCCGCTCGGAGCAGGTCGAGTAGGTTTGGTTATATTTGGTGCCGTGACCCGGATGTGAGTGAGGATTAGTGGGGTGAGTATAAAGGACGTAGGTCAGTACGAGCTGTGTGTGTAAACCTCAATCCCCTGATCTCAGCAGGAACAGGGATGACCTACTACTTCCGCAGAGGTTCTGAAGTGTTCACACTTTACTATCCCATGATGCCATGGGGGAGGATTTATGAATGGCAGGTCACATGATAATGACAACATGGTGAATCTAGTATGTCTGGATTACATTCAAACTATCTCAAGACAAGAAATGGCTTGTTATTGCACACAAATCAACTTTTATGTATTGTGTTCTCTGACAGAGATGTTACAGGCCATAACAATATCATATTTTCTGTAAAAAGTGTCTTATATAGCTGAAAATCGTGATTTCTTGTTGTCCGAATTTGTCAGTGTATTTTTTTCCCATTATGAATCATTGTGTAATTTTTTTTTACTTTTCTTTTGGTAATATTTCATTTGTTTTATTTTATTTATAAAAGCCCTAAATAGTAAATTTTCCTAATTCTACAACATAACATTTTTTCTTATCAAAACGTGTGTCCATAAATCTTGCGTCATTTCTGTTACTCTTTGCCTTAAAATTGGTGGAATTATCAACTATGTAAGATACAGGAAATGATGTCACTTTCCCTCACTGATAGGATCTGTAGCACTGAAAGGTGTGTGTGCTCTCTATGAGAAAAAAAAAATCTAAAAAGCTCTTACACCAAGAATTATTTAGTAAAATAGTTGTTTATATGTCCATGTGGTGTTTTTAATACGCTTTAAGACACACCATGTGTAAGTTCATAAGTCGACAGCATTGCTGAGTATTTTCTGCTTAAAACTGCAGTGAACCAAAGACAGTCTCAAAAACACGGTTTGAAATCGCTGGTGTTTCTGACGTCACAAACGACCTTGTAACCAATCAGATCAACGTGTGATCGTCAACCAGTGGATCTCTGAGCTGAGTGAGTGAGTGGAGGCGGGGCTCATTTGCATATTCATAGAACCGCGCATACTAAATGAGGCAAGGGTGTCGAGTTACAAGATATTTTAAGGCATTGCCCCAATGTCTGCTTGCCATGATCTATAATGTTTGAACGAAACAACAACAGCGTGAGCGCGCCGCTAGACGTAACACAGTTGTCCACGTCTGTCGCCATGGTTACTATGGCGATACGAGCAAAAACCAGGGATAACGCGGATATTACGTCATTAACAGGCGACAAGTGAACAGGGACGCGCCATTATTTAAAATTGTGAATTTCTCAGAATTTACAAATTCTTGGAGACATTTAAGAGAATGGAAGTACACAATTGAAAGAAATATATCACACTGTGCAAGTGGTTTTTGGATATTTTGATACAAAATTCTTACATATTGTACCTTTAAGGAGAAAATACTCAGCAATGCTGTCGACTTATGAATTTACACATGGTTTGTCTTAAAACGTATTAAAAACACCACATACACACATAAACAACATTAAACACTGGATTTACACCACAGGGGGACTTTAACTCAAAGGCTAAACAGACGAGACGGGTTCCGGCAGTCTGTTGTCAGCGGTGGTGTGTGTCTCTCTAGTGGAGACGCTGGACAGACGAGGTCAGTGGTTTCCCTTCTCATGACGGAGGAGAGGATAACCCGGAGTCGGCTGATCCCAGGCCGCCACTCCTTCACTACGCATCTCCTGTGTTTATGCTCGGCCGCCGCTGATAGTTTTGGGTCAAGCGTGACTGGCGACGGGTTACTGTATATAAACACACACAGGACTGGTCAGGAAGAAGCGGGTCGTGATTAATCAGCAGGCAGATGCAGGGTGACTGTGTGTGTGTGTGTGTGTGTGTGTGTGTGTGTGTGTGTGTGTGTGTGTGTGTGTGTGTGTGTGTGTGTGTGTGTGTTCAGGTCCTGCACAGGGGACAGAATGAGGACGGCTTTCTGACCAGACCGAGCAACAGCGCCGGCGGCCAGACGTGGCCAGCCGAGTATGTAATGTACACATGTACTACTGTGTGTGTGTGTGTGTGTGTGTGTCGTTTTCTATTCTCGGCCAAAGGACAAAAGGGGCCGTTGTTAATCATACAAACAATCAGTTTCCGTTCATGTCGTACATCAAAATGACATCGCTGACATATTACCGTGTGCTGATAACAATGCGTTTCTCAGAATCCATCACGCCTGCTCCGTGAAGCGTTCAGGGAAGAGAATAATGTGCTGGGAATCCTCAGATCAGAGATTAAAGGAATGTGTTAGTCAGTTCACTCATGGTTTACTCACCGCGAGCATCTCTGAGATCATAGAGCACCGGTTTGATCACCTGGGGCAATCACCTGAGCCGAAAACGTCATGTGACCGAGGAGGAGAATGACATCATGCTGACCGGCTGATGACATCACCAGACACACACACACACAGCTTCACTAGTGACGTCACAGACTCTTTTCAAAGACTGTGATGGCGTTTCCACAATTATTAGTATCATAAATCTGGCACACAAAAATTATATTTGTTGTGGTTTCCATTCGCCACTATAGAAGTGTGCCGACTTATCCTGAACATCAGAAATACGAAAGGGTCCATTACACATACACACTTCGAGAGCTCAGATAAAGGTGTAGATTGAATGTTGGCTTCGGCTCTGCTTCAGTCTTTCACTGAAAAATTAAGCCATTATTCATTAATAATCATCTCATTAGTAATTCCACACATAGTGCACCGTTACTTCAAATTGAATCACTGAAGTGATTGAGAACCTCGTGATTATAATTTGCCTGCTTTCTACATATAACCATTCACATTTTTAATAAAAGTTAGTTTACTTTATTTGCTTATATTTGCATTTATGTAAATACATTTGCTTTATGTAATTCCCCCGGCGTCAAAATCAGGGTTATATCAACATCACAAAACACGAATCCTGCCTTCATGTTGATATCCACGGATCACTGGATGTTTGGTAAGATGTAAGAAACACTATATCGAGTCCAAACTCTAGTTGATAATCATTGATAAACTGCTGATCGTTCGTTTTACAGGCGTTTTCACCGTTTCCTCTATTAAATCCAGTGACTCAGCAGCTCTTCGAGTGTGTTCCCGCGTCAAAGCAAACCCATTATGTTTTTGATTTCAATAAGACCATTTGTTTTAGTGTGGCATCCTCTAGTTTTGGGGTGACCTGTCCCTTTAACTCCACCCGGCTGGTAATCGGGTCAGTTTTGCCCTGGTCTCCGCTCTGCTAGCCTCCACGCTACATGCGGAGCCGCGTCCTCCTTCACCCAGCGGCCCGGCGCCATGATTTATAGATCTGAGCGCTCGTCAGTGAGCCAGCGGTGGCCTTTCACCTGTCAGATCCACTCCTGAAGCCTCCTGCCCGTCCTCAGGCGTCTGCCAAACAGCTTATCCCTTCTGATCGCGCGAGCTTCAGCTGAATGCCTAGAGGAGCCGAGAGAGAGAAGAAAGAGCGCTGTCCGGCGAGCCAGGGCTTCTGGGAGCGAGCGCAGGTTTGCCTTGAGCGAGGGTTGAGGCAGAAACCATCCGACCACCGCAGGCGCAGCCTTACCTGCAGTCGGCCTCAGATCTCACACACACACACACACACAGAAGACAAACAAGCCTCAGATCTCACACACAGACGCAGCGCTGCGGCTCTCTGAGTCCACACACACACTACGCACAGAGGCCGAAGTCAAACAAGCACTCGTTTATTATTTAACCTGCACTTTTAATCATGGTGTCTGGTTTAAACCTTTTTGTTTTTGTTCAGTTTGTCTAAAAGCAACTAACAATTTTGTTTGAATAGTATTTGGGTTTGTTTGTTTGCATTTGTTTTAAAAAAGACCACAGTAAATGTCTTTCAAAGCTGTTAGTCGATTAAAGTCCCCCTGTGGTGTAAATCCAGCTTTTAATGTTGTTTATGTGTGTATGTGGTGTGTTTAATACGCTTTAAGACACACCATGTGTAAGTTCATAAGTCGACAGCATTGCTGAGTATTTTCTGCTTAAAACTGCAGTGAACCAAAGACAGTCTCAAAAACACGGTTTGAAATCGCTGGTGTTTCTGACGTCACAAACGACCTTGTAACCAATCAGATCAACGTGTGATCGTCAACCAGTGGATCTCTGAGCTGAGTGAGTGAGTGGAGGCGGGGCTCATTTGCATATTCATAGAACCGCATATACTAAATGAGGCAAGGGTGTCGAGTTACATTCAAACTATGAATGTTTTTTTTCAATTAAACATTTTTTTAATATGTAATTTTGGTGATTAAAGATGAGTTTTAAGGGAAACAATTATTGACTACAGGGGGAAAATACTACTTTCATAGTATAGTTATTTTAGCCTTTGTTAATGAAGAAATTAAGGTTGTAAAAAGCCAAAAAATATATATATTTTATAGATCTTCATTGATTAACATTTTGGCTTCTGTCTAAAAGAAAATATATTTATTAAGTATACGGATTTACAATAAATAATCTTTTTATTTTATATGAATTTTTGTGTCTTTGGGAAAATAAATATTTTTGATTATTATTGTATAATAAAATGTAAGGTTTGAACCAAACTATAAATATAATTGTAGGTTTTCAGGTACAGAAATTTAATAACGTAATCAAATGTAAAATAACATTGCATATTTGATTATAAATTAAAGATTAATCCTTATTAAAGTCACAAAAGATATTAAATCTGGAGCTGTGAGTGATTTCCTTGTCTTTTGTTGTTTGATTAACATTAAAAACACAGATGGCAGGAATATTAGGTTACTGTCACTTTAAGACATAATGCACAGATTGGGAAATCGAAAATATAATGAATAATTCATGGGAAATACAATGTTTAAACATGTTAATGATAAATATTCAGGAACTGTATGCAAAATGAATAAGGGGCAATAGATAAATACACTGGAATTGGATTTATTTGATTGTATGTGTAAATGGATTAGAGAATCTGTGTCTGAGAGAAAGTTTCACTCGTTGTGTTTTGGAGATGCTGTTCTCTTGAACTATTGTAAATATCAGCATCGTCATCTAAAGGATGATGATGTCACAGAATTATGTTTCATTTGTCGTTTTGCAGTAATATTGTGTATGTTCTCACTCGCACACATCTGCTGGGTTACAAAAAACACAAACACTCACCAATACTGTATTTAACATTACAAACAATCACCAACATCAGCATGTCATGTGATCTGAATATGTGCTAGACTTAAGAGTGGCAAAAACTGAGGGACTGCTTGTGTTGGTTATGTTTGGATTCATAAAGTTCTTCAATGACTAGAGTTTTGTTTCACATTTTTAGTATTTGTTTACACTGAAGAACTGAAACTTGGACCAACTTAAATAAAATTAAAGCTGCAAGCAGCATTTATCGGGGTTCAAGCAGTTAAGGCCTTTAAGGCCGTTAAACACATAAGCATTTAAGACATTAATTTTATTTAGCATACATTTAACCACTGACATAATAGATGGAAAACACCATTTACAGCCAATACAGGCAATTTACCATAAGAAATATATGGTTTTAAAGCTTTTTAACAGTTATAGCGCCACCTATGGTCCGATCTCCATGAAACTCTGCATGCTTCTTCACCATGTCATGACACTTGTGCTCATCAATTTTTGTGAAGTTCTGAGTTTTTATTTATGATTTATAGGCTTTTGAGTGTATTTTGACACGCCCCCTTTACTAAATGACCCTGTTACAGTGAACCAAAGGGCAAAGTTCAACTTTTTTTTGATAATTATTGATCTAGAGAGTCCATAGAATTGTCCTAGACCGGTCTGGTTCCGATCAGGCAAAAAACCAGAGACTAGTTCGCAAAAGTAGGTTTTGGACAAAATTGTCCATAACAAAATTTGTTTTTGCTCAAATCGAGAATCCGAGATATACATCTTGTCCGTCTTGAGCCAAGGAACACAGTGGTGTACAAATCTTGATTCTAGGTCATACGGTCGATGAGTTATGGGCAATTTAGTACTTTTGGTTGCTGTAGCGCCACCTATGGGCCAATCAGGGTCATACTCTGATAGGTTCTCCCCAAACTGAGGCCCTAGCACCTGGCCAGGTTTCAAGTCTCTAGGCCTTACGGTTTGGGCTGCACGATGCGTTTTAGGTTTTTTTTTTTTTTCAAATAGCAATTACAATAGGTTTTCAGCACTTCGTGCTTGAACACCTAATAATAGGCGACCTTTTTGACAGTTATAGCGCCACCTATGGTCCGATCTCCATGAAACTCTGCATGCTTCTTCACCATGTCATGACACATGTGCTCATCAATTTTTGTGAAGTTCTGAGTTTTTATTTATGATTTATAGGCTTTTGAGTGTATTTTGACACGCCCCCTTTACTAAATGACCCTGTTACAGTGAACCAAAGGGCAAAGTTCAACTTTTTTTTGATAATTATTGATCTAGAGAGTCCATAGAATTGTCCTAGACTGGTCTGGTTCCGATCAGGCAAAAAAACAGAGACTAGTTCGCAAAAGTAGGTTTTGGACAAAATTGTCCATAACAAATTTGTTTTTGCTCAAATCGAGAATCCGAGATATACATCTTGTCCGTCTTGAGCCAAGGAACACAGTGGTGTACAAATCTAGGTCATACGGTCGATGAGTTATGGACAATTTAGTACTTTTGGTTGCTGTAGCGCCACCTATGGGCCAATCAGGGTCATACTCTGATAGGTTCTCCCCAAACTGAGGCCCTAGCACCTGGCCAGGTTTCAAGTCTCTAGGCCTTACGGTTTGGGCTGCACGATGCGTTTGAGGTTTTTTTTTTTTTCAAATAGCAATTACAATAGGTTTTCAGCACTTCGTGCTTGAACACCTAACTAATATTAGCCTTGCCTGATAAACCTGAAGAGCACTGTTTATTAGGGGTTCAAGCTAAAAGAGTGTGACCCCGATTGGCCCATAGGTGGCGCTACAGCAACCAAAAGTGCTAATTGCTAGAATCAAGGTTTTTTACACCACTGTGATCCTTGGCTCAAGACGGACAAAATGTATATTTCCAATTTTTTTCTCCAAAAAATTTCTGCTATGTCGAATATTGTCCAAAACCTACTTTTGCGAACTAGTCCCTGGTTTTTCGCCCGCTCGGAACCAGACCAGTCTAGGGCGATTCTCTGGACTCTCTAGATCAATAATTATCGAAAAAAGTTGAACTTTTGCATTTGGGTGGCCGTAACCGGGTCATTTAGAAAAGGGGCGTGACAAAATACAGTCGAAAGCCTATACATCATAAAGGAAAACTCAGAACTTCACAAAAATTGGTGAGCATATGTGACATAACATAGTAAAAACAAGCATGCAAAATTGTATGGAGATCGGACCATAGGTGGCGCTAACTGTCAAAAAGCTTTGAAAACCATATGGTAAATTGCCTGTATTGGCTGTAAATGGTCTTTTCCATCTATGATGTCAGAGGTTAAATGCTTGCTAAATAAAACTTAATGTCTTTAATGCTTAAAGGCCTTAAAGGGATAGTTCACTTTGAAATTAATTTTTGGTATGTTTTAGCTTACCTCAAGGGCATCCAAGATGTAGGTGTCTTTGTTTCCGCAGTAGATTCAATTCTGATATTTTTATCGCCCGCGCCCTCAGATCACTTGGACGTGGCTGTGTTTACAAGAGGTAAAAATGATATAAATACTGTTCGTTTTCTCACACAAACCGCTCGTTTCGTGTCTTAGGCCATCAATGTGTACTTACATTTACGAGTCATTAAATCATGTTTAATTTGGACTTCTCTGTGCTGCTCTTTGAGGTGGTGACCATAGACCTGCATTATATGACTGACAGACAAGAACGGTTTGACCTAAAAATATCACAATTGAAAATACTGTGGAAACAAAGACACCTACATCTTGGATGCCCTTGAGGTAAGCTAAAACATACCAACAATTAATTCCAAAGTGAACTATCCCTTTAAAAGCTTGAACCCTGCTAAATGCTGCTTGCAGCTTTAATTTGATTAATATCTTTGCTCTATTGAATTTATTTGTGCTGTTGCTTGTAGTTGTTCTTTATTTTTATTTGACAGTGGTGCTTTTCTCCCTGAACACGACGGCACATACCGAAACCGTGAACCGTGAGCAATGAACCGTTGCACCGCTAATCCTCAGGGGTTCTTGCTCTGGAAATGCGACACGGACCAAAGAAATCCAAACAAACCAAAAGCAGGACCCTAAACAGCACAGAGCACTCAAGGAATCTGAAATGCATAACTATATAGTACGCTTCCATTATTCATTAATTGGCGAGCGTAATGAGCTCGATCCGCTGGGTAATGGTTCAGATTGTCTGAGTTTAGGAGCATATGCCACCGATTGTAGCAAACGGCTCCGTATGGAGGTCAATATAAAAAAGCACAAGTTTTTGAAGCGCCATTAATTTCTCCTCGCAGTTTTCTTTCCCCCTCATGCGTTGAAACGGCTTGGCACACGACGCCGGCTTCTTATCGTCATCACAGACACGGCAATCAAGCTCCATAATCACAGTTTCCCAGGCGGAGTGCAGCCGGAGCCGGGCCAGCATCTGCTAATGCGGGGCAGACGGGCATCTGTGCGTCCCGGGAGTTACTGCAGGAATGCTCTGCTAATGACAGGCATGGAGGAACTGCAAACAAGATTGCGATCGCCGATTGATTGCTCTCTAAAGTCCTGCAACAGACGGAAGACATCAGTGCCAATGCTGCCGAAACACAGCGCACAAACACTCGCAACTTCAGTGCGCCAGTTCACCCTTTCTACAGATTAAAGTGAGCAGCAGCAAAACAACAGAGCGGTTCACACCACAAGCACTCGCTGGTGTTTATAGTGATCTTTCAGAGCTATATCGATCATATTTCTATGCTTCATTCAAGCCCTTTCCGCTCCATATGCATTGCTCTCACCTACGTGATATGTATAAGTACATTGTATTGTGAAAAACACTATCCCAGCAAGCAATTCTGCGTTTAAAAGACGTCTAATAGCGTCCAAACACAGCCCTGACGTCTAGCCTAAACCAAGGCAAAGTTTGGGCTGTCGGTGAACATTTAATAGACGTCTAAACCATCGCCCAAGAATAGACTAGTCATCAATTAGACAACAAACAAATGAAATGAGTGAAGAAATGAAACCGTACACCTGGTAATCACTGTTGACTTTGCTTACATTAGTTATGTGAAAGTAACAAAGGAAATAAGTAACTTTAACTTGGCTAGTAACAGGTTGAGTAATATCTATTTAGTTGAAGTTTCCTTTGCAACACATGTTACTCAAACAATATAACATTGAATAAAACCACACTTTTAAAGTACATGTAACATCTAAGTAGTTAATACAATAGATATTATATCAGGAGTTACGCATTATATTAACTCATATACTGGTTATGATACACAATTACGGAAACATTTGATGGATCGTTTGTGTGTTTGAATGTGTCATTGAGTAGAAAATGAACTCCAAATGTCCAGTTCCTGTAATCCTGCCATCAGTAGCACTGATGAAACAGAGCAAACACAGCTCATTAATTATTCAAGGCCCAGTGCATGATGGGAACACGCTAATTTTATAACGTTGATATTTACGCTTTCATTTCTACACGCTTGGATTGAGTACTAATATAGAATTTACTTTGTTTTTTTTTTCTTGCCTGAACTAACTTTTCCATGTAAATTATTTGTTTTTTTCTGTAGTATTTATTCACCACAAAGTCAGTGTACGCGCGGGCTTGCCTTCCGGTCCTGACTGTTCTCGGTCCTCGTCTGTAAATCTGAGAGAGAGGCTTGAGGTCTGCAAGATTGATAAACACCGCACACTGACTGCTACTTTTGATATTTAACCCAACTCACATGAACTGAAAATGAACAATTGTATTTTTGTTAACTAACATTATGTAAGGTTAGCCAATGCTGTAAAATTATTGCGGTAACACTTTACAATTCATTAGATAATGAGTTAATGTATTTACTAATGTGAACTAACCACGAGCAATACATTAGTTACAGTATTTATTAATCTTTGTTAATGTTAGTTAATAAAAATACAGCTGTTCATTGTGTGTTCATGTTAGTTCACAGTGCATTAACTAATGTTATGTTGAAAATACTATTAACTAATGTTAATAAATACTGTAGAAGTGCAGTTCATTATTTGTTCATGTTAACTAATGAACCTTATTGTAAAGTGTTCCCATTATTGCTTATGGATAATACATTTTAGCTAATGTTAACGAATGAGACATTACTGCATTTCTGATAATAGTTTATATAAGAATATCCATTAAAAACAGCAATAAAGCACCAAAGTATTCATGGAAAATGCGGTAAACTTTGACGATAACATCCCTGGATCTTAACTTATCCAAGCCAAGATCTGCAGAACGAGATGAAGAAGCTCTCATCTTCGTCTTCATCAGCAGATATTCGTGTCAGTATATCGGTTATATAAAAGGAAACACTCTTTTCTGGATAGAGGATTGAATAAACACACAGAAAAAATGGTAATGTGAAATAGAAACATCCACACTCAAAAAATAAGGCAAACTTTTCCACAATTTTGAATGAAAACATTTCCAACAAAATCGAATTTGTTTGAAATGATTCGGTGTAATCTTACATTTATTTAGTCAAAGCTACTAATAAAAGTGTTTCGTTCCTACTAGATAAAGTTTTGTCAGGTTAACTACGTTTAATTTTTATCCTGCCTGGATAAAATCACCAACATTATAATTTTAGCTAACTTGACTCTACAGTTGCTTCCAATGAAAGTGAAATACTTGCGTTCAATTATATTAAAACCACTTTTTACATAGAATCAATATTACTTATGAGGTTTATGGTGAATACTGATCAGAAACACTACAGAAAGTCCTCTAAGTTTTTTAACACAACTGAACATTAAACATTAACTAATATCATCTTTCATTTACTGAAAAACATAAAATAACTTGCAAAGCATGCTGGGAACTACAGATCCGCCCAGTTAGGAGTCAACAAACATGATTCATGTAGTTTTCACACAAATGAGTTTTAATTATATTAGGTATAAGTTACAAGATTGTGTTAATTATTAAGTTAAAATGTTTAAATTTGGGTTATTTTAATTAATTAAATATAACAAGAGGCAAAAATGTATTTTTTGAACTTTATCCGGTCAAAAATATTATTCAATATTGCCAAATCAAGCGAAATACATTAATTTATACCAACAACACTAGTTTTTATCGATTAAATCAGTTAAATTAAGAGGATGATGATGATGATGATGATGTGAGTTCGGGCCAGAAACTAATGCATGCGATCTGTGTGTCGAATCTCCATGAGTGATAAGTTTATTAATAATAAGGGAGAGTTTGGCGTGTGCATTTATTGTTCTGAATATCTACATAAATCACTCACACATAAAGATTCTTTCATTAAGGCGCTTACAAATGAAGAACATCACAGGCGATCTGCAATTAAAGAAACAATTGTCAAAGAAACAGTTAAAAGTTGTATAAACACACACACACACACACACACACACACACACACACACGTACCACTGCTTTTATGATGAATCTTTATTTGGCAAATCTACATTTTTTGATATTTTGCCCAAGTAGGTGTTTTTATTTTATTAACTTTTTTATGATCTAGATCAAAACTTTTGTGAATCTTCCCAATCATCATATTTTAGTAATATCTGCTAAAAACACACTGACATAGGCTACTTTAAGAGTCATTATATGACAAACATGTCATTGATGCTTTTCATTTTAATTAATTGTATTGCCAATTTAATTTAACCACAATTTCTGTTAGCCGTAATGTTCGGTATTTCGGGGTTATAAACTGATGATATGAAGGATTGTGTGTGTTGATTTGTCACATGCTGTTTAACCCATATGTTGTGAATTACGCTTTGCATTGTCAGCAACGTCCGCAAACTCAGCGGAAAACACACTGGTGCTTTCGGATCTGTTTTTGCATGGATTTTATTAGTAATAATCTCTTGAAAGGTTGTGCATTGGTGGAGATTAGTGAAGTTTCCCTGATTAAACGCATGACGAATCTGGAACGAGTCTTTATTAAACTAACCACATGAACCAGGATCCCCGAAGCACTCGTAGACCATCACTTCCATCAGCCGGCCACGCGAGCGCAGACTGATCACGCCATTAATATCACAATTATCGTGTAAAGAGCTTCTTCACATGCTGGGTTTCCAAGGGGATTAGTACATTTATACATTTAATGTGCCTTATTAACGAATGAATCATCTTTGTGCAGGAGGCAGAGGTGCAAACGACCAGAACCACTTCATTACATGGAAAGCAAATTAAATGTAGTTTAAGTGTTCTTCAGTGTGAGGTGAAATGAGCTGCTGCCTTCATTGTTAAACTTCAGCGCTGTATTATTGAGTTAATGGCACAGATAATTGACAGACACTCATAAGCTCTTAATAACAGCCGTTTAACGGACTTCCATCGATGTGTTACACTAGAGCCAGTTCGGCTCAGACTTACACACACATCTGTTGCTCTGCCCATACACTCAAAAAAATGCTGGGTTGTTTCTGTAAACACATTGTTGGGTTGACTGTGCTGGGTCAAAATGCTGGGTTGTTTGGGGTACTGCAAACACATTTATGGGTTGTTCATGCTGGGTCAAATGAGATGAAAGGGGGTCATTCATCAAATAAACCAGCGGTAGGGTTATTTTGACCAAGTTTAATACGTTTTCATTCTTTGCGGAACATTCTGGATTCTTCACTTCTGACTCGAGGAGCACGCCACTCGGAGCAGGCAGTGTTTTTATGGTAAGTTTATATGAATGTTTACCTATATTTTCAACAAGTTGTGGCAACAGCAAGCTAATTTCACTGTTCAACATAGTCTTTGATATGGAAGTGTGAGTGGTAACGTATTTATTCTGTGAAACATTAAATAGCCACCGCTAGCCGGTTAGATTTTTTGACAAAATGCTGCATCGTTAAAAATCCTTAGTTGTAAAACCAGCTATATCAGTAGCCTTTTTGAAATATGCAGTTTAAATTGTAAATTCATCACGTAATTATCGTATTCATTGCGGACGTTGCGTATTTAAAAGTGAGGTTTGAATTAATACAAGCGCAGTATGTTTTAGTCCCTCACAGGGCTCACAGCACACGAGTAAGACTTAACCCAGCAAGATGGTTAATTTCACCCAGTGGTTGGGTCAAATGAATGACCCAGACATATGGGTTAAATGGTAAAACCCAGCACTTTGGTCAAATCAACCCAGCGCGTGTTCTGTCCAATAGTGACCCAGCAGCGTGGTTAAGGTTGGGTTATTTTTTAACCCTGCATTTTTTAGAGTGTATCATGAGACTGAAGCGCTCACTGGCGTGAGGCGAGATTAAAGCATTCGTTACATCAGAATTAACATTTCCTGATAATTTACTCTCCTCCACGTCATCCAAGATGTTCACGTCTTTCTTTCTTCAGTGGAAAAGAAATGAAGGTTTTTGAGGAAAACATTCCAGGATTTCCTCCATATAGTGACTTCAATGGGGTCCAACGGGTCGAAGGTCCAGATGTGAGTTTCAGTGCAGCTTCAAAGTCTCGACACGATCCAGCCGAGGAATAAGAGTCTGATCTAGCCAAACCAGCGGACATTTATAACAAAATACACATTTATATACTTTTAACCACTAATGTTCGTCTTGTACATTCACAATTTCACACATTACGTCATCAGGGTGAAAGGTCAAGCGTGACGTAGGTGTAAGAACAGACCCAGTGTTTACAAAGAGAACGTGCAATGACTGAAGGTGATGATACACAGGGCAACTTTTTGAGCAATGGTGCCGTCAACGGGCAACCAGATGAGACACACGGCCCACGACCGATCTAAAGTATCCAGATAGAAATGTATTGCCCATTTTCATGAGAAAGTGCCCAAGCAACATTGCTTAAAAACTTGCCCTGTGTATCATCACCTTTAGTCGCTGCACGTTCTCTTTGTAAACACTGGGTCGGTTCTTACACCTACGTCCCGCTTGACCTTTCAACCTGATCACATAATGTGTGTCGCATCACAGCTAGTGCAAGACCAGCATTAGTGGTTAAAAGTATATAAATAAGTATACTGCCAATACATTTATGTACTTTATATACATACTGAGAAATGTTTCTGAGATTTACTCTACATCTTTTTCCTCAAAACACACACTACTGCATGTGGTGAGACACACAGTGAGGTGGTGTAATCAATGCAGCAATTAGTCCCATTCTACAAGCTGACCACACAAAAAAATATATATATATTTAGCCGCTAAAATAAAAGCGGTTTACTGTAAACATCAAAGATAAAAGTCGATCATGAGAGTAGTTTAATTTTCAATTGAGCAACTGATTCTGTGTGGAGGTTTTATTCACAAATGTGGAGAAGTCATATGATAAAAGACAAGACATAAATAGTTGAATTAAACACACGCTGTTATATTCCTCTAAATCTGCTCATGTGATACCAGCCTGACACATTCAATCTAAAATACAGAACAACATGACATTGACGACACACCTGTGTTATTAAAATGTCATGTTCAAAATAAAGAGTGTGCTTTGGTGTGTGTGAAGGGATATTGATTGACACAAGTCAAGCTCAAGTCATCTTCTTCGGAAAATAGTCAGGTGATATTGTACATTATACAGGTTATCACATGCATAATTCATCAGGCTCATTTGCATAATAATAGAATATATATTTAAAGTACATTAACATGCTTTCATACATGTGTGCAATTTTGGAAACGTATCTAACACAAGAAATGCAAGACTCTCCTGATTACAAGTGCGTCTGCAAACTAGGAAATCACAATCTATATTCCAAACAGGGACAGAAACCGAGAACAAACACCTTCTTAAAAGAGGAAAAATTGTTCAAATGTTATTAATACCAGATGAGAGTCTTCATTTCTCACCTTGAAGCAAGTTCACTGCCTTCACCACACGAGTTTATAGTTAATATCATTATGGCAAAATACATTTCTGCAATTTTAAAGACTCTCAAGGTAAAACAAATAACAAAAATACTTAAACCAGGGGTGCAAAACTCAGTTCCTGAGAAACACACTTCTACAGCCTTTACTTCCAACCTGCTCCAAACCATTGGCTGTAATCTTACCAAACCACAAGCCATAACACAATATTGTGCCTAAATAACAGTTAGAAAATACGCTTAACTTCGTTTAGAGCTAAAACGCAGGCGAATTATCTTTCTTTAAGCCAAAGAGCATGCACTAATATTTTCAGTCGCTTTAAAACTCATGAATATTCATGTAAGCTCCGCCCAGTGTCAGCAAAAACAGTTTGCTAAGGAGTATTGGTGCGTTCAAGTCCTCCTGGGAAGTTCGTACGTATACGAGGTGGGAATAATGTTCACGTGCTATGGTAATTATGGTAAATACCAAAAGCCGACGTGGAAAATGCACATGCACACCCCCTCATGGTATTTTCCACTGGGCAGCTCGTAGAATATTTTGATGCACGAGTTGCCGAGATGAGATAACCTTTAACCTTTGACCTTTTCAAAATGGCGGAGAGCAACGCGAGAGTCGTGAATGGTAAAAATATGTACTATTCATGATCTAGAAAATATACAGCATATTATTTACCTTTTGAGTTTTGCTGTAGCAGATCATGACTTAAGCAATCTAAAATAGCTTTAGCTAAATAACAGGTCTGGATCTCCATCTTTTTACCACATTACGACAACAAAAGCGCTTGAACGCAACACACTGCTAAATACCAGTTCACAAGTGGAAAATATCATATTTTCCATAGCACGCGACGCACCATAAGTCGTGTTTACGACGGCAGGTTCAAGTCACTTTCGTCGGAGTGAGATGGCGGAGTACTTTCTCTTAATTAATTACACAAAGATACAGCAAGGTTCTTAAACTCTTGTTCTAGAAAATGAAGAACATAGAGATGTGCATCAGGTGTAGGCTACTTTTTAAAAATGTTTTTAATTACTTTATGAAGCCACTGCCAACTTTATCGTTACATGTTGCATTGTTATATTATAATGGCATCATATTCTGTGCAGGCAATTAGCTTACTGCACTGTAAATAGAAAAGCCTGACAACATCACTTCACTGCTAAATACCTTTAATATTGTGGTGTTCCGCATGTTTCTCACTGACACGCCCACAACTCGGAAAGATCGGGGCTTAGAGGAAATCCCGAGATCCCCACTCGTATTTACGACATTGTGGTGGCGTTCAAGTGCAAGATGACTTGAACGCACCATATTTCCTACTAAAGGCAGTATTTGATTGGTGGGCGTGGCCTTAGATGACATCATGGGCCCAGTGCATTATGGGTGTTGAAGTTTTCATTTGGCAAAAGGGAAGACAACAGCCTTTTTTCTGTTTTCTCTAGTCAGGTAGCAGCACCGATTTCACGGACCCTCCTTATAGCCAAGTTTTATTGAAAGCTAATTTTGTCAGCAGTGAAGTAACCCTTCAAGTATGGAAGCTTGTTTCCATATCTCTATAGACTTTATTTTACGGAAGTGCGAGATATAAACTCGCAATTCTGACTTTTTTTCTCGCAATTAAAACTTTATATCTCTCAATTCTGAGATAAAAAGTCCAGTTCTTAGGAAAGAAGACTGACTTATCCCTCTTTATTAGGGACTTTATAACACAATTGTGACTTTATATCACGCAATTGTGAGAGAAAAAAGGCGCAATTACCTTTCTATTGTTGTGTTCTGTGGCGGAAACAAATGTCCATATTTAAGTGACTTTGAGCTTGTTGTCTATAAAAACTGGCAGTCGTGGTTTCTATTGATTAAAATTCCAACAGTGTTTTTATTGAAATGTATTGAAGGTGTTGAATTAGTTAAGCAAGCCATTTAGAAAACTTTGTGATCATATTTGTTTGTTTTTTCCAGGCATTATGCTGAACATCCGCTTCTGTGTTGCACAGAAGAAAAAAACCTTGTCTGTCTATTCTCAATTCCAACAGCACTCCCTCCGCATAGAGCAAGACCAGAAGCAAACACACACACTGAGACATCTGCATCTCCGGCTCACGGTCGTCTGCTACGGAAGAGAGACATTTCAGAAGTATTTGTGACTTTTTATCTCACAATTCTGACCTTTTTCCTTACAAGTCTGAGTTTATATCTCACAATCCTGACTTTCAATTCAGAACTGCAAAAGTCAGAGATAGAAGCTCAGAACCCCCCCCCCCCCCAAAAAGGGTCAGATTTACGAAATGTAAATTCGCAATTATGGAAATAAAAAAACAGGCTTCCATATAAGTCATGTTATAATGAACCCCCTTCTGAAAAATATCCCAGCCGTTGGGTTACATTTTTAAATTAAATTTTTAACCCAACATTTGGGTTTGTCCATTTTTGACCCAAAAGCAACCCAGCATTTTTTAGAGTGAGAGCATGTTGTCACATTTCACTTCCATTCTTTCGGGGGGAAACAAGAAAAAAGTATACACTGTATTAATTAAACAAAAGCACATAATTATACTAGACAGGCTATGTGGGAAATGAATGTGGGGGAAAAATAAATACTCTGAACCCAAAGTGAATTTACACAAACTGAGACAGTCCAAAAGTGTGTTTGTGCCCCGCTCTCCCCTATTTGTGACTTTTAATCTCACAATTCTGACTTTTTCCACTTGCAAACTCAGAATTGAGAAATAAAAAGTGGGTAGTATATCCCACAATTCTGACTTTTATCTCAGAACTGCAAGTAAAAATGTCGCAATTACGAAATGTAAATTCGCAATTATGTAAATAAACAAACAGGATCATGGAGAGTCCAGCGCACACACACACACACACACACACGTGGCCTTGTGTTCCCTCTCCGTCTTGGTTCATTTTCATTAGTTCTCCAGTCGGCCTGTGCGGAGGTGACAGCTCAGTAAATCACGCCGCTTTAGTGGAGCACCCTGCTTTTATACACTTTAATCACAGAAGTCCTACGGCAGGGGAGATTGGGCCAGTGAATGGAATCCAGCAATAAACCGAGGGGCTGAGAGTATCCACGGGTCAGACACACACCGGCCTGATCCTGACACACTGCTGTGCTGTTTCCTCTGCACACAATCAATCGCCGCGCAGCAACAGGTCTGGCTCGTAAACTCTAGGTCACGTCCTGAGCGCTCTACAGTTTCTCATATGAAACGCAGCCGTTAACGCGTCGACGAGGATTCACAGCGAGGCCTTGGGTTGTGTGCTTTTATGGTTCGGCACAGGTTGAGGTCTGCTTGAAATGACACACAGTATTTTTAAACGCTCACCACTTTAATCAAGTGCAGAGGACAGTTGAGATGGAAACTGTTTGTTACCACTGACCGAGGCTTTCTCGGGAAACCCTGACATTTATGCCGGTCAGTTTTAGAAATCCTTATTTTTAATGTTTTTTAAATGTCATATAAATAAATATACATAAAACCCCTGACGTATTCAAAAGACTACAGTAAAAATTAAGCAATATCACAGAGAAGTTGCTGGAGTAATTAGGAAGCGGGATGTCCTTCAGTTCAAACAAGTAGTTAATATACAGAGTAACTTACATTTTAGACACAATATTGTCAGTCTGTGTTTGCACTGCCAACAGAAATAGTTCCAAACAAATAGTTTCTGGGGTTTTTTCTACCCAAATCCTGGGTTGGGCCTTTTGGGGGTTATTTTTTTTGTGTTTGGGTAGTTTTTGTGTAACCCAGATCCTGTGTTTCCCAGATCCTGTGTCAGACGTTACAACCCAATATTTGGGTAGTTTTTCTGTTACCCAGATCCTGGGTCAGACGTAACAACCCAACATTTGGGTAGTTTTTGTGTAACCCAGATCCTGGGTAAGACATAAGCAACTCAATGTTTGGGTAGTTTTTGTGTTACACAGATCCTGGATCATACGTAACAACTCAGTGTTTGGGTAGTTTTTGTGTTACCCAGATCCTGGGTCAGACTTAACAACCCAGTGTTTGGGTAGTTTTTGTGTTACCCAGATCCTGGGTAAGACATAACAACTCAATGTTTGGGTAGTTTTTGTGTTACACAGATCCTGGATCATACGTAACAACTCAGTGTTTGGGTAGTTTTTGTGTTACCCAGATCCTGGGTCAGACGCAACAACCCAGTGTTTGGGTAGTTTGTGTGTAACCCCAGATCCTGGGTCAGACGTAACAACCCAGTGTTTGGGTAGTTTTTGTGTTACCCAGATCCTGGGTCAGACGTTACAACCCAATATTTGGGTAGTTTTTCTGTTACCCAGATCCTGGGTCAGACGTAACAACCCAACATTTGGGTAGTTTTTGTGTAACCCAGATCCTGGGTAAGACATAACAACCCAATGTTTGGGTAGTTTTTGTGTAACCCAGATCCTGGGTAAGACATAACAACCCAGTGTTTGGGTAGTTTTTGTGTTACACAGATCCTGGATCATACGTAACAACTCAGTGTTTGGGTAGTTTTTGTGTTACCCAGATCCTGGGTCAGACGTAACAACCCAGTGTTTGGGTAGTTTTTGTGTTACCCAGATCCTGGGTCAGACGTAACAACCCAGTGTTTGGGTAGTTTTTGTGTTACCCAGATCCTGGGTCAGACGTAACAACCCAGTGTTTGGGTAGTTTTTGTGTAACCCCAGATCCTGGGTCAGACGTAACAACTCAGTGTTTGGGTAGGTTTGTGTACATTGTATTTTATATATAAATATGTTATTGTTCTGTATATTTTTTAATTTTATAAAGCAACATACAGGGGCCTAGACAAGTTTTTATTTTGCGTGATGGAATGCCTGATGCCTTGCATAATATTTTATGATTTTATTAAAAAAGATTCAGAATATAAATACATATGATGTTAAAATATGTTCTCAGAACTGTACTCTGATTGTTTATGGACAGGTTATGGAGTCACATCATATTTCTGCTACGAGTGAAACACAGGGCGGCGGCTGAAGTTCGAAGTTCCCCCGCTGAACACGACACAAGCTCCGGCACGAGATCCAGCGCCGCTACGGTGGATACGGGACAACAGAGACTGGTCCATTACACTTGAATTACTGCTGAATGTTTAATTTTTACTTCTAATATTTGTTAAACGAGCTTAAATGGATGCAATATGTGTTAAAAACTATAAAATATGCTATACAATATGATCGAAAATAAAGGAATTATCATGCAAACCGGTGTTTGTGTGGAGTTTTAAAGATGTTTAAAGGATTCAAGATAATCCGTAAACAAACATTAACTTATGCAAATAAAACTAAAAAGCTAGTATAGTAAAAATGAATCGAACCATTATGCTGGGTTAATTAAATAAACAACCCACTTTGCTGGGTAAAAGTAACCAAACATGTGTTCTGTCCTATATTTACCCAGCCATTGGGTTGAAAACAACCCAACAAGAGTGTACGGTCTCGTGGAATTAACGGACACGTGCACGGGACAGCCATTTTAAGTCCACAAGACTGAAAGTGCATATGAAGTGTGCCATTTGGGACAGGGCCACTGATTTCATTCTGAATGAATGAGTACTTTGGTTGAGTGAATAATTAAATGACTCATTCATAATGACAGTGATTTGTCTCCACCTACTGGCGTAGCGATGTAACCTGCAGAAGGAGTCGCTGTAACCCCATACCATAGACTGTAAAAAAAGATGGACGCACCTTTACTCTCTTCCATTGTAGAAAAGTGAAGCCGCCAATGTCCCAATATGGCGCTGATTTGGGATCATGAGAACATCTTCTGTTTGAACATCATCACTCCCTTCCTTAAAACATTTTGCAAACAAAAAAAAAAAAATTGTGAAAACCTGATTTATTTTTTATTTCCATAAAAGAAAAATTTAGATACAATCGTTCTAGAATATAACACATTAAAATAAAATGGTGAAAGTGAGACAAGGGAAAAGGTTGATATCCTGATGAAAGAAAACATTTTTGAATGAAAATAAAGCATGACACACGAGACAGAGTTCATCCTCAGAGCAGGTTTAGTTTGCTGTTGTGGCACATATATCACACAGCTGGCACTGTGCGGAGAGAGAGCGACTACATGTTTACACACTTGTGTTTAATTGCACATCGTTGAGTTTTTGGACAGTCCTACTGGATCAATGCTCTGTTTTGAATTAAGTCTCGTACTCCACAACTGATGAGAGATTGAGGACCTGTTTGCTCCGATGCCCCTGGATCTGCGTTTGGGATGCATTTGATCTGAACAGGAGAGCACGTGTGAGTTTTCATGCAAAGAACACGTTAGAGAGGAGACATGCAAAGCAAAACACAGCGATTGTCAACGGTACAGGGATTGTAGACGAGACAATGGGAGATAAATGTGGTCTTCTCGACACACACATCTGGGCCGTGTTAGATCTTCAAGGCCAAGATCTTCTAAAACATTAAAAGTTCAAATAAGCATTAGTCAGTATTTTAAGTGCAGTATTGTAGTGTTGTCTTTGTCTAGCTCATCTTTTCAAGGCGTGCTGGTTCAGATAATAACTCTGATTGGGGGATATAATGTTTCCCATGTGGAAGCGCTGCGTTCTGAACCCACTTCACATGTGCTGGAGCTCATTTCTGAGAAAGACCCGGATGTGTGTGAGGAGTCAGTCATCATCCGCTCTTGGATCACTCTATTCTTCATTGTCTTTGTGTTCTCTCTTCATTTTCTCAATAGATTTGTCTCGTCTCCCGTGGAGGAAAGTTATGGCGTCTCTCTGGACGGCGTGTGGAGAAGAACAGGATCAGTGGAAGGGCTCTGGATCGTGTACAATAGTTTCGGGAAACCTCTTTGAAACTGTAGTAGTTGTGTTTTTTTCCCCAGAATGAATCAGTGTTGATTTGATTGAATGATTCAATGACTCACTCACCGATTTCTTTCTGAATGAATGAATTAGCGTTTCTGAACAAATTGGTTCAACGAATGATTCAATGATTCACTCACTGATTCATTCAAATGAATCAGTGTTTTTGAACTAAACGGTGCAGTGAATGATTCAATGACTCACCCACCGATTTCTTTCTTTCTGAATGAATTAGCGTTTCTGAACAAATTGGTTCAATGAATGATTTAATGACTCACTCACTGATTCATTCAAATTAATCAGTGTTTTTGAACTAAACGGTTCAGTGAATGATTCAATGACTCACTCACCGATTTCTTTCTGAATGAATGAATAAGCGTTTCTGAACAAATTGGTTCAACGAATGATTCAATGACTCACTCACTGATTCATTCAAATTAATCAGTGTTTTTTAACTAAACGGTGCAGTGAATGATTCAATGACTCACTCACCGATTTCTTTCTTTCTGAATGAATTAGCGTTTCTGAACAAATTGGTTCAATGAATGATTCAATGACTCACTCACTGATTCATTCAAATTAATCAGTGTTTTTGAACTAAACGGTTCAGTGAATGATTCAATGACTCACTCACCGATTTCTTTCTGAATGAATGAATAAGCGTTTCTGAACAAATTGGTTCAACGAATGATTCAATGACTCACTCACTGATTCATTCAAATTAATCAGTGTTTTTTAACTAAACGGTGCAGTGAATGATTCAATGACTCACTCACCGATTTCGTTCTTTCTGAATGAATTAGCGTTTCTGAACAAATTGGTTCAACGAATGATTCAATGACTCACTCACTGATTTCATTCAAATTAGCAGTGTTTTTGAACAAATTGGTACAGTGTATGATTCAATGACTCACTCACTGATTTCATCCTGAATCAATCAGTATTTTTTTAAAACAAATTGGTTGAATGAATGATTCAATGGCTCACTTACTAATTTCGATGCGAATAAATTGGCGTTTTTGGTTTATTGAATGATTCAATAACTCAGTCACTGATTTCATTCTGAATGAATCAGTGTTTAGAACAAATCAGTTAATTGACTGATTCAACAACTCATTTATAAATCAGCGGTTTTGAATGAATCGGTTGGCTGAATGATTCATTGACTCACTCACTGATTTCATTCAAATTAATCAGCGTTTTTGAACAAATTGGTTGAATGAATGATTCAATAACTCAGTTCTGATTTAATTCTGAATGAATCAGTGTTTTTGGTTCTTTGAATGATTCAACAACTCAATCATAAAGACAGTCATTTGTTTAATTCATAGATGAATCAGCGCTTTTGAATGAATCGGTTGACTGAATGATTTATTGACTCACTCACTGATTTCATTCAAATTAATCAGCGTTTTTGAGCAAATTGGTTGAATGAATGATTCAATGGCTCACTTACTAATTTCGATGCGAATAAATTGGCGTTTTTGGTTTATTGAATGATTCAATAACTCAGTCACTGATTTCATTCTGAATGAATCAGTGTTTAGAACAAATCAGTTTGACTGATTCAACAACTCATTTATAAAGACAGTCATTTGTTAATTCATAGATGAATCAGCGGTTTTGAATGAATCGGTTGGCTGAATGATTCATTGACTCACTCATCTGCACCACCTAATGGCGTAAGAGTGTAACCCGCAACTAAAGCACAGACTTTCTAACAACAGCCTTGAGTGAAACTACACAACTAAAGTGTCACGCTCTCAAAGCGCTCCCAAAGCACAGTTCGGTTCATAGATCCCCAGCCGAGCAGCTCCCAGTCCATTTTGGTAGAAATGATGTAACTGTAATCCTTCTATATCTCCAGTTTAATCTCTATCAGATTTCTTAAGTAGATTAAATCATGTGCAAACGCCCGAGATCATCGGGACACAAGCACAAGCTTGATTAGTGGCAGAGACTGGAGCCAGAGGCAGCTGTGCCGGAGTCACGGCTCCACGGACCCGAGTGTGGAACAGGTGCCTGTGATTACAGCGCTCATTACATCACCCAGTCCACCCAGACGTACACAAACAACACAAGCTGACTTGGCATCGGGTGAACGGGGGATCCAGGAACAGCAGAGAGAGGGCCGGGGTTTGTGTTTGCGGAGTGTCATGCTTGATCACGAGAGAAACCTCTAACCGGCCCGACCGCGGCTTTGAAGCCGGCGAACACCGGCGCTGTGGCTGCCTCTGATGTCAGATCCAATATTCTGATTGCAAGCGCTTTCCTGGATTAAGATTGTGTTTGTCGGGTAAGAAAGCAGCCGTCCTCGGATTGTATATCAGACGCCCTAATTACAGCATACCCAGCGTTATGATCCGCCGGCTGCGTATTACACTCACACAAACGCTGTGGCGGATTTTAAACAAGTTGCTAAATATATTTGCGACACGTTACATAACATTGATCTGAAACATTTAAGGGGCTGGTTCACCTGAAAACAAATGTTCTATCATCTTTATAAGTTTAGAGGAAAATCCTAAATATTTAAAGTCCCCCTGTGGTGAAAATCCAGCTTTTAATGTTGTTTATGTGTGTATGTGGTGTTTTTAATACGCTTTAAGACACACCATGTGTAAGTTCATAAGTCGACAGCATTGCTGATATTTTCTGCTTAAAACTGCAGTGAACCAAAGACAGTCTCAAAAACAGTCTTTAACCTTACATGACTTTACTCCGACACTCATCTGATAACAGAATACTCCCAATAACATTGAAACTAGAATATTTTGAGAAGCTGCTTTGAAACAATATGTATTGTGAAAAGCGCTACACTAATAAACTTGATTTGAATTGAATCAATAATGAAGATAAGGCCTGTGATTAGATATCTGATGTGAAATGAAGGCAGATTGATTACATTGGGAAACTTCGACCCATATTGTAGTACTTAACACATTCATTTACTTTTAGTTCATATTATATATTTATAGGGAGTCAATCAATCATGACACATTTCAATAACTGCAATTCATATATAACTTAATCAATTAATAAGATGCAGTAATAATTACTAAATGGTTACATTTTTCATGAGTATTACATTTAAAGTCCCCCCTTGGAGAACATCAAGCTTTTAATGTTGTTTGAAATCGCTGGTGTTTCTGACGTCACAAACGACCTTGTAACCAATCAGATCAACGTGTGATCGTCAACCAGTGGATCTCTGAGCTGAGGGAGTGAGTGGAGGCGGGGCTCATTTGCATATTCATAGAACCACGCATACTAAATGAGGCAAGGGTGTCGAAGTTACATTCAAGATATTTTATGCCATGAAGAGGAAAAAAACATTTAAATATGTCATTTTGGTGATGAAAGATGAGTTTTAAGGGACTACAGGGAGACTTTAAGTCAACATTAGTTAAGCATGAATTAATGCATATGAGTGCACACATTCTGTAAAGTGTTACTGAAACTTCTGTGTGATTCCAGCAAAACCCAAGACATCAAATAAGGAAATATTGTAATATCATAACAGTATATGTAACGCACTAGAGCACATGAGCGCAGAGGATCCCGAGAGAACTCGGCCTGCCAGACGCCCAGGTTTTACGGCACCGCGAGGATCCGTAAAGCAGAAGATGTTCAGCATCTCCACAGAAAGAGCCGCTGTGCGTTTGCAGAATTATGAGCTGAACTGATTCCTCCTGAACGCCACAATCTGGGTTTTGTGGTACTTTTGAGGCTCGGCGGACATCTGCCTTTAGTGCGGCTACAAATGCGCTCTCGTTGCAGGGGAAATACCTGTCAGATGATGTAAATAGACTTGCAGTCATGACTCAATCATGCTGAAGCTGAAGTCGCTCCTCTGAGGGTTCGGCCTCGTCCAGGAGCTTCGCTTTCTGCGGTTTCCTCATCAGGACAGGAGCGTAACTCACAGCAGCCGTGCACGGGGTCATCGCTCATAACAGCTGAAGAAGGGAATCGAGAAACACTAATAATAACATGTCAGCGCCAACCTGTGTGACGGAGAAAATTTCTATAAAACTGCAAAATTGCTGAAAGTGTAATTTAAGGAGCGTGTCAGGCTGGTTTGTTGTGCTCTTAAAAGAAGATGAACAGATCTGGAGCTAAACCTTGACTGCTGGACGTCTGCGTCATAACTCCTCCGCTTCTTACTGAGTGCAAAGTTTTTGTGTCCTTGTGTGACTAAAATGAGTTGTGTTTGTGTGTGTAAATCAGCTGTGAGATGCTCTTTATTCAGCGCGCCTGCGCTCCTGCCTTGAGTCGACGCGCCATCAACACATTTAGATCTCAGACTGTTTTTTAAATGCATGTCATTGTAAAGAATTAGTTTCAATGTAACACTTTAATGGGTACACTGTTAGAAAAAGGTTCAATGTGCTTCTATATAGAACTCTAGGGTCTCATCTCAGTTTTAATGGCAAAAAGCTTCTATATAAGGAGTAATGTCTTAAAGTCCCCTTGTAGTCAATCATTGTATCCCTTAAAGCTTATCTTTAATCACCAAAATGACATATTTAAACGTTTTTTTCCTCTTCATGGCATAAAATATCTTGAATGTAACTCGACACCCTTGCCTCATTTAGTATGCGCGGTTCTATGAATATGCAAATGAGCCCCGCCTCCACTCACTCACTCAGCTCAGAGATCCACTGGTTGACGATCACACGTTGATCTGATTGGTTACAAGGTCGTTTGTGACGTCAGAAACACCAGCGATTTCAAACCGTGTTTTTGAGACTGTCTTTGGTTCACTGCAGTTTTAAGCAGAAAATACTCCGCAATGCTGTCGACTTATGAACTTACACATGGTGTGTCTTAAAGCATATTAAAAACACCACATACACACATAAACAACTTTAAAGGTCTAAAGGGTTATTAGGGGCATAGCACTTTCTTCTTCTTCTTCTTCTTCTTCTTCTTCCGCATGTGAGTCTATGGCAGCCAATAGAACTGCTTGTGGGAAAATGATGTAATTTGGCACAGAGATAGAGGACAGAATTAAAATGAACCTGAACAACTTTGGAGTCTCTACCTCAATACCTCTAGCGCCACCAACTGTCCAAATTTTCACATACATTTAACTTTTGAACCTTAAGGGATAGAAATAAAATGAGTTTATCCTCTGATTCCTTGGCTCAAGTCGATTCGATTGCAGGGAGCTATTTAAAGTTTTTTTTGAAAAGCAAATAATAATAACGTGCAAATGAATTTGAAGAAGAACTGAACAAAATGGACGTGAGGCTGAATTTACGCAACGGGTTCGCGTAATAATACCAAACTTGGTACATGTCATCACAATCATGACCTGAGGCTACTTGCAGCGTTTCGGCACAGCGCCACCTACTGGTCGGGAGATATGGAAATGGCTATTTTTGCTGATAACTTCATTTTTTCTGCGTCGGCCATTTTGGGCGTCAGCCATTTTTAATTTTGCCGTAAAAAATACTGTTTTAGCGTATCATTATGAAACGTGTCATCGGCACCATGCCCTGATGGTACTCAAAAAGCTTTGAGACAGAAATCATAATGAAATTACAAAAAATGCTAATAGCTATTTTAATGATCAGTTTGTCTTGATAGATTCCTTGAGTTATACTGAGAACAATGCTACCAATTATGCCATATTCGTTAAAAGTTATTAAAAGCTTTTTGATTGACCAAACAGTTCTCGAATAATACATTAACAAATGCTTTGCCTTATTGAATCTAAACTTTGTATGTCACCTCACACTGACCACACAACATCAATTTGGTAACAGCGCCACCTATTGGGCAAAAGTGCTAAGCAATTTAATCATATTACATGTGATTGAAACAAAAAAATGTCCAGCTATTTTGCCTAAAATAATCTAAAAATGTCTTTAATCACTCATTGTTGCAGTCGGTCTGATGCTTCCAGCCATGTTTGCATAACTCTTCATGCCCTTTTTGTGCTTGGCCCCGATAATTGCTTCTTGTAGCTATATTTTCAAAATGTTTGTAGTGATAAAGTATGTTTTACAAGCTGTAGGCCTAAATCAGTCAATACGTGTACAGCATCACTTTTTTTTTAATAACTTTGATCACTTTACTATTATTGTGACATTTGGAGAAAAAAAGTCCAGATTACCTAAACATTAGTTTACTTTTAACTAGTATAGAAAAATGGCAAAATTATCAACACATGGATTTTGTACAGAAAAAGGATCTGATGTTCAAGTGTTTCTATTGTTATTTACATTGTGTAAAGTGGTTCATTTTCTTTTGACTCGATTTAATCTAAATGAGTGTTGAGTGATGAGAATATACAATCAGATGAAAAACAATTCAATAAAACAGAAATGCACATTAGTTTTAGGCTAAAAAAGACCGTAGAGAGAACGTTCCCCAAAATAATCAGGAACCAAATGTGGGACCATTAAGAAACACTCTGCCTGAACAAATGATGAATGCTGTTCACTGGGTATTCTTGGACAAACCCAGTCTCCTGTTAATTGTGCTGGTTTCAGAATAACGAAATAAATAAATAAATAACCAGCATACAGTAGCAGAGGGCAGGGAAGATGTCTCTTTCAATTGTGTGTATTCAGACAGAAGGCGTTGCCTTTGGCCGGCTCCGGGGCACGAGGTGAGGAAACACAACAACAACACACAGCAAACGCAGCATGAAAGGTGTGTGTGTGTGTGTGTGTGTGTGTGATTCTCCCTCCGAGGAAAACCTGTGAGAACATCCAAACTCCACAGCATCACGGACAACAACTAACACTTTTGAGACTAGTTTATTCTCACGTACACATACAGAAAGGCCAGTGCTCGCATTTGACCTGTGGCTTGATATTTATGTGCATTTGGATCATTTATTTATCTTTGGAATCTGTAAATCCGAGTTTCACATCCCATTCCCAAACTGGTCAATCAATATTTAATAATGCACACTTGAAACACCAGACTCTTCCCTTAATGCCTTATGGACAACTTATTTTATTCACATTTTTATTCACAAAAATGGAATAGGCTAATACAATACAGTCAATCCATAAATGACCACCACGCATACAGCCGATAGTTTCAAAGTAATTAAGAACAGAGCTTTGTAGTTTTTGATCATTTGTCAAAATCAAAAGCTTTAATAAAAAGGGTCCTCCTGGGAATGAATAAAGTTATGTTTGACTGTAGTTTTATGTAAGCAGCAACATAACAGTGTCCTTACATGCTTTGGTAAATCATTATGACATAAAAACTCTTTCAAAGAGTAAAGAGTTTTTTTCGAGTCTTCATAACAAAAATCTAAATTATGAGATAAAGTCCAAATTGACATACTAAGTCATATTTATGAGATTAAAAAAGTGAAAATGATTACATACTATATCATAATTCTTACTAGTAAATGTCATGACAATGAAATTTTGACTCGAGTATATTTGACTCGAAAGTCATGACTTGTACGCCATAATTCCGAATTTACCTCATAATTATTAGGCTACTTATGTCATAGTTTCGACGTTGTCTCAAAATGAAATTTTACGTGTCAAATTTGTGATTTACAAAATCATTATTATTTTCTTATGTTGCTTCCATATAGCGGATATTTAAGCAGAATATCCAGTGTGTTATGTAGCAGAAAGGTTGGCTCGGCGGTCAGTCAGAGCATTTCGCTCAGGCAGATCCTCAGACAGCCTCCTCACGGGGTCCTTCAGTCACCCGGAAGAAGCGCCAGTGTTTACAGTCTGGCTGCAGAAACACGTGTGTGTGTGATGATCAACACAGGTTACAGTCACTGCTATTGACTTTCTGTTTGTCTGCAGCGATTAAAACATCATCTGTGAAATAAACATCATGAGAGTTGTTGCGTTGATCAGGTAACGTTAACACGACGCTGCGTCTACCGCGATTACAACGAGACGTGAATATGATGGTGTAAGTTAAACCTGTGTGTGTGTGTGTGTGTGTGTGTGTTGCAGTGGCGGTAAAGACAGCTGTTATAACATGATGCAGTGTGTGTCTGCTGGTCACACTATAGTGGCCCTTGCCAACCTCAGGCCTCCTGCACACGGTAAGATCACAATAATTACTTTTCCCAATTAAGATCTCCCCAGACACTGCTAAATGCTGAGTTACAGTTATAGTTTTTACATTAGGATATAAGGATCATGTGACACTGAAGACTGGAGTAATGATACTGAAAATTCAGCTTTGATCACAGGAATAAATTACACTTTACTATATATTCACATAGAAAACAGCTGATTTACATTCTAATAATATTTCACTGTTTTTACTGTATTTTTGATCAAATAAACACAACCTTGGTGAGCAGAAGAGACTCTTTCATAAGCATTAAAAGTCCCCAAATTTTGAATGTTCATGCATATGTGTTTATATTTGTGTGTATATTGTCAGTAATTCCTGTGTTGTTGGTCAGCCGTGTCGGATGAGCTGGACAGTTACATGTATCAGACGGTGGGTCACCAGGCCGTGGATCTGCTGGCGGAGGCCATGGATCTGCCCCTCTACAGGCACACTATCAAGGGCTCGAGTCTGCAGACCGGAAGAGAGTACAGCCAGACGGAAGGAGACGAGGTGGAGGATCTCTATCAGCTGCTCAAACTCATCCAGGTAAAACACCTCTGCGTCTGCAGGAGCACTGGTGCTGTTCGAGTCCATCAGAACGAGCGCTAGTGCTGTTCGAGTCCAGCGGAACGAGCGCTAGTGCTGTTCGAGTCCAGCGGAACGAGCGCTGGTGCTGTTCGAGTCCAGCGGAACGAGCGCTGGTGCTGTTCGAGTCCAGCGGAACGAGCGCTGGTGCTGTTCGAGTCCAGCGGAACGAGCGCTGGTGCTGTTCGAGTCCAGCGGAACGAGCGCTGGTGCTGTTCGAGTCCAGCGGAACGAGCGCTAGTGCTGTTCGAGTCCAGCGGAACGAGCGCTAGTGCTGTTCGAGTCCAGCGGAACGAGCGCTAGTGCTGTTCGAGTCCAGCGGAACGAGCGCTGGTGCTGTTCGAGTCCAGCGGAACGAGCGCTAGTGCTGTTCGAGTCCAGCGGAACGAGCGCTGGTGCTGTTCGAGTCCAGCGGAACGAGCGCTAGTGCTGTTCGAGTCCAGCGGAACGAGCGCTAGTGCTGTTCGAGTCCAGCGGAACGAGCGCTAGTGCTGTTCGAGTCCAGCGGAACGAGCGCTAGTGCTGTTCGAGTCCAGCGGAACGAGCGCTAGTGCTGTTCGAGTCCAGCGGAACGAGCGCTAGAGCTGTTCGAGTCCATCAGAACGAGCGCTAGTGCTGTTCGAGTCCAGCGGAACGAGCGCTAGTGCTGTTCGAGTCCAGCGGAACGAGCGCTAGTGCTGTTCGAGTCCAGCGGAACGAGCGCTAGTGCTGTTCGAGTCCAGCGGAACGAGCGCTAGTGCTGTTCGAGTCCATCAGAACGAGCGCTAGTGCTGTTCGAGTCCAGCGGAACGAGCGCTAGTGCTGTTCGAGTCCAGCGGAACGAGCGCTAGTGCTGTTCGAGTCCAGCGGAACGAGCGCTGGTGCTGTTCGAGTCCAGCGGAACGAGCGCTGGTGCTGTTCGAGTCCAGCGGAACGAGCGCTAGTGCTGTTCGAGTCCAGCGGAACGAGCGCTAGTGCTGTTCGAGTCCAGCGGAACGAGCGCTAGTGCTGTTCGAGTCCATCAGAACGAGCGCTAGTGCTGTTCGAGTCCAGCGGAACGAGCGCTAGTGCTGTTCGAGTCCAGCGGAACGAGCGCTAGTGCTGTTCGAGTCCAGCGGAGCAATTTTGTCAGAACTTCTAGTAAATTATGTTTTGTTTAGTTGTCAGTTCAGAATCGTGGGAGAATCGTGATCTCAGTTTAACCAGGATCCTGCCGCGGTCGCGTCCAGGGTTAGCCAAGTTTCTGTGCGTTAAGAAAAGTGGTAAGGTGAATCTTTGTGCCATTTAGTTTAAAGGAAAACAGTATTCGGTGGACTGGTAGCCATAGTTAAAGTGTTGTAAAGTGTGAGTGTTCAGCTGAAGGAGGTGTTGCTGCACTTCTGATGTCCAAGCACTGAAAGTGCGCAGCTCCTCTTGAAATCGTTGCCGTTCTTATTATTATTCTTCTTCCGTATGGAAGTCTAAGGCAGCCCATAGAACCGCTTGCGGGAAAGTTATGAAATTTGGCACACAGATAGAGGACAGTCTGAACAGTCACCATAGCAAATTTGGAGACTCTAACACAATCCCTCTAGCGCCACCAACTGTCCAAAGTTTCACTCATGTTTATGCCAATAACTTTTTGAACTATACGGGCTAGAAACTAAATTTTCCGCCATTTTGAATCTTCCGAAAAACCTACTTTTTCGAACTCGTTCTAGACGGGTGCTTCAATTTTTGCTACGAAAATTTAACCAGATCAGCTTCAGACCATGCCGACAAAAAGTTATGCAATTCGAGTTGATTTGTCAAACTGTTATTGAATATTGCGTTCGAATTTTACGTAGCGCTTGCAAAAACATACGTAAGGCTGAATCTCCGCAACGCTTTATCGTATTCGGACCAAACTTGGTCCATGTCATCAGAAGCATGACCTGAGTCTACATGCTGTGTTTCGGCGCAGCGCCACCTACTGGTCCGGAGATAAGGAAAATGGCTATTTTTGCTTATAACCTATGAACGGTTTGTCCAAAAATCATAAGTGGTCTCGTTAGATTCAGGGCGTCATACCGAGTCGACTGATATCCAATTCGACTATTTTAGGCGTCGGCCATTTTGAATTTTGAACCAAAATGCTGTATTTTATGAACGTATTGTTACGAAACTCGGTATGGGTCATCAGTACGATGCCTTGAATGAGCCGGAGAAGTTTTGAACCAGCGCCACCTAGTGGTAAAATACATTTTTTAAATGCTTATAACTCTGGGTGTGGTTGACTTATTTTCACGGGAGTCATCTCCTTGGGTTCCTGAATCCCTGCCGAGTCCAACGATACCAAACATGCTAGGTTTCGCCTTACGGTTTGTGTAGCGTTGTGATTTAGCGCTTAAAAAACATTTGCCAATATCTTCGAAACCGTTAGACCGATTGAGACGAAACCACCGTCAGAAGTTTGGAAACATAGGTCGCTGGCTATACGCTAATGCCCAAATGCCAAAATATTGATAGTAAGTGGCAAGAAAATGCAAACAAAGTCAGGTGTGGGTAATTTTTTTATGTGTTTATACATATAAATATCTATAACTCCAAAACGAAATTAGATATTTTCACCAAATTTGACACACATGTATGGGCTCACTCTGAGGACACTGTGGGAACTGTGGGATTGAGCCTCTTGGTGGCGCTATTGTAGAACAAAACATGAAATTGCCATTGACTTCAATACAGTATTGTGATATGAAAGACTATACTTTATTAATGCTTTAGCGTATCGTTACGAAACTCGGTATGAGTCATCGGCACCATGCCTTGAAGGTACTCAAAAATATCCGGGCAGCGCCACCTTGTGGTAAAAAAATATATATTAAAAAAATCCCAAAATGCTAATAACTTTTGAATAAATTTGCCTATTGTAATGACACTGGTCTTAATAGATTCCTTGGGTTATGCCGAAAACACAGATACCAATTTTGCCATATTTTCCCAAACGTCCAGTCCGCCATCTTTATTTTCTTTTAAAACCTACTTCTTCAAACTCCTCCTAGACCGTTTGTCCGATTTTCACCAAAATCGAATCGTGTCATCTCCAGACCGTGCCGACTAAAAGTTGTGGATTTCGTGTTGATGGATGAAACCGTTTTCTTTACCGCAGCAGCAAAGTTGAGGCATGATGCCAAAATAACTATTTAAGCTTTATCTCTGCAATGCCTTCACATTTTGACACCAAACTTCGTATGTGTTATTGTCACCTCACTCTGACCACATCACATCAATTTCGTAACTGCGCCACCTATTGGTCGAAAGTGATAATCCATTCAATCATATTTTAGTTACTGTTTATATGATTTTTCAGCCATTTCGCCTAAAATCGTCTTAAAATGTCTTTAATTGCTCCTTGCTGCAGTCGGTCTGCCACTCCCAGCCATGTCGGCATGTCTTTCCTCTTATTGCGCTTGGCCCCGATAATTGCTGCTAGCGGCTATATTTGATAGTGTTGTGATTGTTGAATGCGTTGTGTCTGTCAGCTGATGTGATGTTTGCTCGCATCACTTCCTGAATCTGAGGAGAACTGAGAGAGATTTCAGACTCCCACACGCGTTTGAGGCCCGACAGACGCCTTCCCCCTTATTTTCACACAAGACTGGCATCAAATTTTAAGGGCTTGTTGTTTTGGGCTGGAGGAGGTTAGGTGTGTGTGTGCGGATCTGAACCTGCGCTGGGAATTTAACCGTTCAGCCTCCGATCTCAAACTCCTGCAGTTGTTTTGAGGAAGCACAGCTCTGTAATCGAAACAAGACGCTTCTAAAGCTCTCCGATAATGAGGAATTACATCACGGACTTTCAGCAGCTACAACCATCCAATCAGCTCCCAATGGACCGAACAAGCCCCGCCCACATGTGTTCTTGATCCAGAAGCGTTTCACTCGGATATACGACACAATAGAAGATAGAGAATAAAAGACGAGCGCAACTTCCCTTTAATGATGACTTTTATAGAGGCACTTAAAAATGAAACCATATTTATCTGTTCCACCCAAAATTGAATTATCAGTGGTCACCAGAACCGTTTGATTAGCAACATTCTTCAAAACATCATACTTTGAAACACTTTTCATTCAAATAATTATATATGCATATGATGCTTTTTAATGTTTTCCTCTTGCTTTAGTGTGTAATTAGTGTGTAAAGATCTGCAAACTTACACACCAGGGTCAGAAATGAATGGCCCTCAGGGCAAAAATAACACCAAAAATCTATTAAATTGCCCCAAAAATGAGTTCTGTATGAGTTCTTGTTTTAAATATTTATAACAGCATATACACAAAACCACACCTGAGCATGAGTGCTGTTTTCCCCAATATCAGCACTATTGCAAACGTGATATTAACTTTATAAAACATTTCAATAAAACGATAAGTTAATATAAGGTGACTTACATTTTAGACTCAGAATATTGTTTTTGCTCTATTATTCCTACGAATAGTTCCAAACAGATCCACAGGTTTGAGCCATTGTGCATTTCATGATGTTTCGTTTGTGAATTAATCCACGTTTTTGAAAGATTCGGTCTAACAAGTGATTCAAACACAGTTGCCGTGTCCCTGCATGATTCAGGCGTTTTGAATGAATGAAATGATTTTTCCTTTTCCCCAAATTCCATTTTTTTTCCCCCAAATTCTTTTTTTATCTTTTTGATTTTCTGGATTTCCGTTTTAATGGTTTAATGTTCATAACCAAATGTAATAATTAATTATTAATAATAATTTAAATTGAAAAATGTCAATCGTAATTATTTATATATATAATTTTTTATATATATTTTTTTACAATAACAGGGCCCTTTTGCTTTTTTAGAAATTCTGTGTTTTTTTCTGAATGTCTGATTTAATACAAATTTATTATCAAAAATGGTGTTAATAAAATTAAGGCATAAACCAATAATAAACTGTATTTTTATTGTTAATATTTCTTTGAGAGGTATTCATTCTACTGTACAATAGTCATGTACTTCTGTCATAATTTCTTCAAGTTAGACAGAACGTTTATTTTGGCGGGTTGTGGTGAAGAGCTGTGAGTTAGTTGGATTAATCTAACAGATTAACTATCACAGCAGAAATAAGCAGGACATGTTGCTAGAGAGAGATTTCTGCGCGTGTCTGTGTGGATGAACTAAAAGTTAGCTACTCTGTGGAGTTTAATTGTGAACATACAAGTTTACATGTTTACATTCATTCTAACAAATATGTAGAAAGTATTTCCTTCCCCATTAATTGTAATTAATTGTATGATATGGAATCAAATATGGTGATAATATTTCAGTCCATACACAGCAGTCTTTAATATTCACAGCACACACACTAGTCCATATCGCCAGTCGATTAAGTGTGCAACCCTGCGTCTGATTTAATACAAAATTGACCAAATTCCATAACATTCCATAACGTCATACAGAAATTCCATGTTTATGATTCTGCGGATTCTGTCTGCATTTCTGTCCGCATCTGAAGACATGACACGAGAGTGGGGAAAGATGGCCTTTGAATCTCAGTGTACCTGATCAGCTGGATCTCAGATGTGTGTGAACTCTAACCACTGATGTTTAAACAGCACGGGTCAGGGGTCAGAGGTCATCGCCTCCAGGGCATCAGATAGACGTCTGTACATTGTTCTCCTGATGGCGTGTGTGTGTGTGTGTGTGTGTGTTCTCGTTGGTTTATGAGGACACACGTGTATAATGACATGGGTATTACAACTAGGGTTGATTTTCTCGATAACAATAATTAGGCGATATGTTGCTGAGTGTGTGTATTGTGTTGGTACTTCGGCAGGTTTAGGACCGTCGTGGACAGAAACTCATAAAGTTTTTGATGTTCTTCATATTCTGTGTGCTGGTCAGTTCACATCAGTGACAGAAATCATATTTTCCAATATATTAAATTGATTTTTTACCTTTTTTATGGCCATTTTTACCTTTATAAAGCCATTTTTTTTCATCTTTTGTGTTAAATTCTTACATTTAATCAATACATTTGTAATCGTGCTGATATTTGGAAAACAAATGCCACTATTCATATGATGTTGATTAACTATATTAAATGAGATACACATAAAAGACATACAGAGGTATTATTGCCCCTTGTCTTGAATATTGAGGGCATTATAAAGGCTTTTTAATACACTACATCATGAGTGAAAGCATGCGCTCTCTGTTTTGATGAGTGTATAACTTTTAAATAGTTTAAAGTGACCATGAAATCAAAATGGACATTTTTTTATGTGCATATCATTATTGTGTTAATAATCTTGAATGAGATTAAGTTCCTCTTGCAGCATCTCTTCTCTTCTCTGATGACGAGGGCGGGGCTATAACCTGTCACTCACATGAGATCAGCCAATAGCAAACCACAACCATCCAATCAGTTCCACACAGACACAATCAAGCCCCGCCCACATGTGTTCTTGTTCCAGAAGCGCTTCACTCGATATACGGCACAATAGAGGAGAAACGACCAGCGTAACTTCCCTTTCATGAGGACTTTAATGTTTATTAACAAAGAGACTCTTTATATACTGTACATTAACGTTCAAAAGTTTGTTGTCTGTAAGATTTAAAGAAAATAAATGAATACTTTTATTCATCAAGGCCACATTAAATTGATCAAAAGTGACAGTAAAGGCATTGATAATGTTACAAAAGATTATATTTCAAATAAATACTGTTCTTTTGAACTTTCTATTCATCAATGAATCCTGAAAAATAAAATGTTTCACAGTTTCCACAAAAATATGAACTGTTTTCAACACTGATAATAATCATAAATGTGTCTTGAGCATCAGATCCTCATATTAGAGTGATTTCTGAAGGATCATGTGACACTGAAGACTGGAGTAATGATGATAAATTCAGCTTTGATCACAGGAATAAATTACACTTTACTGTATATTCACATAGAAAACAGATGATTTACATTATAATAATATTTCACCGTTTTTACTGTATTTTTATCAAAGTAATGCAGAGCAGAAGAGACTCTTTCATGAAATGCTTCTGAAACAGCATCTTTGTGGACATTTATAATTGTAAAATTAATGTTTAAATTTACAGTTTTACATCATTCATCACACTCTTTATATTGTTGTTTGTATAGTCGCATGATGGCCATTATGCATTATGCACATTCTCCTGTTTCCAGCATAATTTCATCATCAGAACATCGAGAATGATACAAAAATTATACATTCATTTTGATGATGACAAAATTAGCCAAATAAAAAAAAGTTTCTTTTGTACGTCCAGATTATTTCCGGCTATCAGAAGGATGTGAGTGTGTGTCTTTGCCTGACAGCAATCGTGCGGTAATGAGCGGCTGAACCTGCGGTGCGAGAGCGTCCGCATCAGGAGTGTGTTCTGCTCCAGGAGTGTGTTCTGCTCCAGGAGTGTGTTCTGCTCCAGGAGTGTGTTCTGCTCCAGGAGTGTGTTCTGCTCCAGGAGTGTGTTCTGCTCCAGGAGTGTGTTCTGCTCCAGGAGTGTGATGTTTTTAAAGATTCATCCAGCACTTTGACTTAATTAGATGTTATCTTTTGAGCAAATGACACTTGAACATAAAGGAATGGCTGTGTTTTAGGTGTGCCGTTCAGCGTGTGTGTGTGATGGTGCAATAGTGCCATCTATAGTTGAACACGTGAACTCCTCAGAAATCAAGAGCGTGAGGTTTTCTTCTGCATTATTATGAACACACAGGCGTGTACGTCTCTTCACACAGCTGTGAGATGTGATGAGGTGGAATTGTCTTTCGTGTGTGTCACGAGACTGAAGTTCGTGGAGATTGAGTTGACGTTCATCATATAGTGTGTGTGTGTGTGTGTGGCTCCTTCATCATATTACACTCGTGTGTGTTTTCAGCACATGGTTTCCAAACGGCGTCACATCAAATCATAATGATAATGTTTATAATATCTTCATGCCTTATGTCACATTTAGCGGATTAAAGCTGGACGATAATATAGTTACATTTGGCAAAGATACGAGTGATCAAGAAAGCAGTTCTTTGAATTGTATTTAAATAGTTTAATGTGAGTGAAGTGCGTGTGTGTGTGTGTGTGTGTTCTCTTTTTCTTCTTAAAGTCTTTATGTTCACATGGTCCAAGTTTCTCTTATAGTCTTTAATAGTATCTCAGTGTGTTTCACTTCTACTCTGTTTGGATGATCCCGCTTTATATTAAAGTCTCCCTGTAGTCGATCATTTCATCCCTTAAAACTCACCAAAATGACATATTTAAATGTTTATTCCTTGAAAAAAATGCTTTCATACCTTAAAATATCTTGAATGTAACTCGACACCCTCGCCTCATTTAGTATGCGCGGTTCTATGAATATGCAGATGAGCCCCGCCTCCACTCACTCACTCAGCTCAGAGATCCACTGGTTGACGATCACACGTTGATCTGATTGGTTACAAGGTCGTTTGTGACGTCAGAAACACCAGCGATTTCAAACCGTGTTTTTGAGACTGTCTTTGGTTCACTGCAGTTTTAAGGAGGAAATACTCAGCAATGCTGTCGACTTATGAACTTACACATGGTGTGTCTTAAAGCATATTAAAAACACCACATACACACATAAACAACATTAAAAGCTGGATTTTTTGCTATGCACTAACAATTAAATGAATCGTTTGATTCAGTGCACTGGTACATGTTTTACAGTGTACTTGTATTTAAAAATACCTGTAATTAATGTCTGTGATGACGTCTATAATTACACCGTCGACCCCTTAAACCTCCACACACACACCAAACCTGTCTAAATCTGCATTATTGTAATGTGTAGAAACGCTCCCTATGTATGAATATTCCAGAACTGTAGTTGCATGTTAATATTTTTACTTTTTTTATCAGAAGTGATTGTTTTTTTGTGTTTGTTTGTTTTACAGCGATCCCCAAACATAATCACGATGTGTTTTGAGGACAATAGAATAGATGAAATCTCCACACATGAGAAACACAGCTTTGCTTTCGAGATCTGTGAAGGAACGCATGAAGTTTACAGCCAGAACACATCGACGCTCTGCTGAGAGTGTGTGTGAAGTATAATAACAATAAAACATCACTCGTTCATCCGTCATGTGCTCGACACAGAAGAGCACATTAGTCATAGCAGTTCTTATCGTACTGAAATTAGTCTTAGTTAATAAACCTAAATCTAAAGTGCAACCAATGCATCGAATCATGAAATATGCGTCAATGTCACGATTCGACACATATCACGATACACCATATTACTGCGAGACTCCAAGATAAAAGGTGAACAATCAAATGATTAAATGCTAAATGTGATATGACATTGTGTGTGTGAATGAACAGGCTTGGACTTGGTGCTGAAACCCAAAGCACAGGACAATAGAGACACCAGAATAACAATATTCATGATTCTGAAGCTGAAAACACTGAATTATTGTAGATGAATATGATGATCTCTGTCACTGACTAGATATATTTAAAATAATGTCGGACACTTTTACTGGTGACATCAGACATCTGGCATTATCAGCACACACACATATTCCCCCACTGCATTATTATACATTATATTCAACATTATATACAGTTCTGACACTAAAACTTGAATTGTTTCTCACACATTCATTTTATTTTGGGTGAACTATACACAATACATAATGTTGCATTTTCATATTGCGATATATTGTGTCACCCCTAGTAAATGCCCAGCCCTAAAACGAACACACACACACTATGATAATTACGGCTGTTGACAGTAAAGCGCTGAGACCGTCCTGTCGTTAGAGAACGAATGGATTGATTAGTCGTTGAGTTTGTGCCGGATGATTATTTTCAGAGGCTCGTGTCATGAGATTCACTGTCAGATGTTCAAACGCTTGCGTCCGCCGGCGCGTGTGAGAGAAACACACACACACACACACACACACACACACTCATCAGAGGCGGAGCTAAAGCTGCTCTTTAAGAGCCTCACGGGCCCTCGATCTGATATCGACATCAGCAGACGGGCCCTTGAGAACCGGCTCCATCGGGCCTCAAACACACACACACACACACACACACACACACACACATGCTTTTATCCAGCGCTTCTGTGTCCAGGTGGGTTTCTGCGGGACATCGATCGCTCGAGGTGTCAGGAGCGCAGAAATATCAAACCCGTCTCTGATTACTTCCACATTACTGCTGGAAAAGAACATAAAAAGAAATGGATACCTTTAAACCTGCTTAATACATAAATGATGACCTCTGGGGTCGGTCCCGGGACGCCCGATCGATGCGAGGGCTAATAGAGGAGCGCTTCACCTGTGAACACTCGTACTGCTTACACAAGAGCTTATTTCATTACTGTCCACATGACATTTACATTCAGCAGCTCGTAGTCACAATCTAACGCTTCCTCGTACTGAGACTCGCACACCAGCGGCATCATGTCCTCCTCGTATCGACCCGACGCGCTCTTACCGTGGCACTGGTGAGGTTTCTCAGGGTTTATCTTTTAGGGCTTTTAAATTGACTCATTTTAGTCTGCAGTTATTTTGCGGACTGATCTAAAGTCGCGTAAAACTATATTATTATTAATATTATTGTCATTATTAGCAGAGTTAATATTACTATTATTGCTGCTGCTGCTACTACTGCCACTATTATTATTACTACTATTACTACAAATATTATTATTATGATTGTTTCAAATTGTCTAGATATCTATTAATCACTCAAATATATATACTCAAATAAAGAAGAAAATTGTTATATTGCACTGGAATAACCTATTCATTAAAATTATTACTGTACCTGTATATACTATTATATCTATATATTTAGCTCTTTTTTTCTCCCCTATATGTGTATATTATGTCATTGGTCTATTTATTTGTATGCAGAATATACATATACAATATACTTTGTCTTGTTAACATGTACTTATTTTACAGTGTTTTTGTCACTCTTATTAGTTTTAATATATATATATATATAGGGATGCACATTAATAATCAATTATAAAGCAAACACTCAAGTAGCTCACACTGAGTTTGGGACTAAACATTTAAATTGCACATAAGGCAGTTTTATATCAACTTTTTAATAACACACTTGTTTCTACTCCAGTTTGTTGGTTAAATATAAACATTTGAACGCCAATAAACTATAATAACTTGTTTCAATTAATGATTTATTGAAACGTGCATTAAATAATGAAGATATTTCTTACAGGTTAAGTAAAAAAAATATTATTAATATGTATATACAAATATATAATAGTGTATATGTTTATCAGAATGCTATCAGTTATTTTTCTAGCTGACTATAGTTATTACTCACATCTAATTATGCTGAAACAAATTGAATTGTTCTGAATTTGCTAATTGTTTTTTTAAATTGAATCAGTGGTTCATGTTGAATCGGCGTGGTAACACACATGCACACACACACACAAACACACAGTCTCAGATAAAGAGTGTAGCCTGAAGCTCTTGTAATGTGTGTGTGTGTGTTCTGCCTAATGTGGTTTGCTCAGGCTTGTTTAGTGATGATGGAGAGCGATAGGCTTATCTGGGTTTGCTGAAGGCATGAGTACGGACGCGTTCCAACAGTGGCGTTACCCCGTGTGTTCACGTCTGGCATTAACCTGTGTGTTCACGTCTGGCGTTACCCTGTGTGTTCACGTCTGGCGTTACCCCGTGTGTTCACCTCTGGCGTTACCCCGTGTGTTCACGTCTGGCATTACCCCGTGTGTTCACGTCTGGCATTAACCTGTGTGTTCACCTCTGGCGTTACCCCGTGTGTTCACCTCTGGCGTTACCCCGTGTGTTCACGTCTGGAGTTACCCCGTGTGTTCACGTCTGGCGTTACCCCGTGTGTTCACGTCTGGCATTACCCCGTGTGTTCACGTCTGGCGTTACCCTGTGTGTTCACGTCTGGCGTTACCCCGTGTGTTCACCTCTGGTGTTACCCCGTGTGTTCACGTCTGGCATTACCCCGTGTGTTCACGTCTGGCATTAACCTGTGTGTTCACCTCTGGCGTTACCCCGTGTGTTCACCTCTGGCGTTACCCCGTGTGTTCACGTCTGGAGTTACCCCGTGTGTTCACGTCTGGCGTTACCCTGTGTGTTCACGTCTGGCGTTACCCTGTGTGTTCACGTCTGGAGTTACCCCGTGTGTTCACTTCTGGCGTTACCCCGTGTGTTCACGTCTGGAGTTACCCCGTGTGTTCACGTCTGGCGTTACCCCGTGTGTTCACGTCTGGCGTTACCCCGTGTGTTCACGTCTGGAGTTACCCCGTGTGTTCACGTCTGGCGTTACCCCGTGTGTTCACGTCTGGCGTTACCCCGTGTGTTCACGTCTGGAGTTACCCCGTGTGTTCACGTCTGGCGTTACCCCGTGTGTTCACGTCTGGAGTTACCCCGTGTGTTCACGTCTGGAGTTACCCTGTGTGTTCACGTCTGGCGTTACCCTGTGTGTTCACGTCTGGAGTTACCCCGTGTGTTCACTTCTGGCATTAACCTGTGTGTTCACCTCTGGCGTTACCCCGTGTGTTCACGTCTGGCGTTACCCCGTGTGTTCACGTCTGGAGTTACCCCGTGTGTTCACTTCTGGCATTAACCTGTGTGTTCACCTCTGGCGTTACCCTGTGTGTTCACGTCTGGCGTTACCCCGTGTGTTCACGTCTGGCGTTACCCTGTGTGTTCACGTCTGGAGTTACCCCGTGTGTTCACTTCTGGCATTAACCTGTGTGTTCACGTCTGGCGTTACCCCGTGTGTTCACGTCTGGCGTTACCCTGTGTGTTCACGTCTGGCGTTACCCCGTGTGTTCACGTCTGGCGTTACCCTGTGTGTTCACGTCTGGAGTTACCCCGTGTGTTCACTTCTGGCATTAACCTGTGTGTTCACGTCTGGCGTTACCCCGTGTGTTCACGTCTGGCGTTACCCCGTGTGTTCACGTCTGGAGTTACCCCGTGTGTTCACTTCTGGCATTAACCTGTGTGTTCACCTCTGGCGTTACCCTGTGTGTTCACGTCTGGCGTTACCCCGTGTGTTCACGTCTGGCGTTACCCTGTGTGTTCACGTCTGGAGTTACCCCGTGTGTTCACTTCTGGCATTAACCTGTGTGTTCACGTCTGGCGTTACCCCGTGTGTTCACGTCTGGCGTTACCCTGTGTGTTCACGTCTGGCATTAACCTGTGTGTTCACGTCTGGAGTTACCCCGTGTGTTCACTTCTGGCATTAACCTGTGTGTTCACCTCTGGCGTTACCCTGTGTGTTCACGTCTGGCGTTACCCCGTGTGTTCACGTCTGGCGTTACCCCGTGTGTTCACGTCTGGAGTTACCCCGTGTGTTCACTTCTGGCATTAACCTGTGTGTTCACCTCTGGCGTTACCCTGTGTGTTCACGTCTGGCGTTACCCCGTGTGTTCACGTCTGGCGTTACCCTGTGTGTTCACGTCTGGAGTTACCCCGTGTGTTCACTTCTGGCATTAACCTGTGTGTTCACGTCTGGCGTTACCCTGTGTGTTCACGTCTGGAGTTACCCTGTGTGTTCACGTCTGGCATTAACCTGTGTGTTCACGTCTGGCGTTACCCCGTGTGTTCACGTCTGGCGTTACCCTGTGTGTTCACGTCTGGCATTAACCTGTGTGTTCACGTCTGGCGTTACCCCGTGTGTTCACGTCTGGCGTTACCCTGTGTGTTCACGTCTGGCATTAACCTGTGTGTTCACGTCTGGCGTTACCCCGTGTGTTCACGTCTGGCGTTACCCCGTGTGTTCACGTCTGGAGTTACCCCGTGTGTTCACGTCTGGCGTTACCCCGTGTGTTCACGTCTGGCGTTACCCTGTGTGTTCACGTCTGGCGTTACCCCGTGTGTTCACGTCTGGCGTTACCCCGTGTGTTCACGTCTGGCGTTACCCTGTGTGTTCACGTCTGGCGTTACCCTGTGTGTTCACGTCTGGAGTTACCCCGTGTGTTCACGTCTGGCGTTACCCCGTGTGTTCACGTCTGGCGTTACCCCGTGTGTTCACGTCTGGCGTTACCCCGTGTGTTCACGTCTGGCGTTACCCCGTGTGTTCACGTCTGGCGTTACCCCGTGTGTTCACGTCTGGAGTTACCCTGTGTGTTCACGTCTGGCGCTACCCTGTGTGTTCACGTCTGGCGTTACCCCGTGTGTTCACGTCTGGCGTTACCCCGTGTGTTCACGTCTGGCGTTACCCTGTGTGTTCACGTCTGGCGTTACCCTGTGTGTTCACGTCTGGCGTTACCCTGTGTGTTCACGTCTGGCGTTACCCTGTGTGTTCACGTCTGGCGTTACCCTGTGTGTTCACGTCTGGCGTTACCCTGTGTGTTCACGTCTGGCGTTACCCCGTGTGTTCACGTCTGGAGTTACCCCGTGTGTTCACGTCTGGCATTAACCCATGTGTTCACGTCTGGCGTTACCCTGTGTGTTCACGTCTGGCGTTACCCTGTGTGTTCACGTCTGGCGTTACCCTGTGTGTTCACGTCTGGGTTTAACCTGTGTGTTCACGTCTGGAGTTACCCCGTGTGTTCATTTCTGGCGTTACCCTGTGTGTTCACGTCTGGCATTAACCCGTGTGTTCACGTCTGGCGTTACCCTGTGTGTTCACGTCTGGCGTTACCCCGTGTGTTCACGTCTGGCGTTACCCTGTGTTTTCACGTCTGGGATTAACCTGTTTGTTCACGTCTGGAGTTACCCCGTGTGTTCACGTCTGGAGTTACCCCGTTTGTTCACGTCTGGCGTTACCCCGTGTGTTCACGTCTGGTGTTACCCCGTGTGTTCACGTCTGGCGTTGACCCGTGTGTTCACGTCTGGTGTTACCCCGTGTGTTCACGTCTGGAGTTACCCCGTGTGTTCACGTCTGGAGTTACCCCGTGTGTTCACATCTGGCGTTGACCCGTGTGTTCACGTCTGGTGTTACCCCGTGTGTTCACGTCTGGTGTTACCCCGTGTGTTCACGTCTGGTGTTACCCCGTGTGTTCACGTCTGGAGTTACCCCGTGTGTTCACGTCTGGAGTTACCCCGTGTGTTCACGTCTGGCGTTGACCCGTGTGTTCACGTCTGGTGTTACCCCGTGTGTTCACGTCTGGTGTTACCCCGTGTGTTCACGTCTGGAGTTACCCCGTGTGTTCACGTCTGGCGTTGACCCGTGTGTTCACGTCTGGTGTTACCCCGTGTGTTCACGTCTGGAGTTACCCCGTGTGTTCACGTCTGGCGTTACCCTGTGTGTTCACGTCTGGCGTTACCCCGTGTGTTCACGTCTGGTGTTACCCCGTGTGTTCACGTCTGGAGTTACCCCGTGTGTTCACGTCTGGCGTTACCCTGTGTGTTCACGTCTGGCGTTACCCCGTGTGTTCACGTCTGGCGTTACCCCGTGTGTTCACGTCTGGCGTTACCCTGTGTGTTCACGTCTGGAGTTACCCCGTGTGTTCACGTCTGGCGTTACCCCGTGTGTTCACGTCTGGCGTTACCCCGTGTGTTCACGTCTGGCGTTACCCCGTGTGTTCACGTCTGGCGTTACCCTGTGTGTTCACGTCTGGCGTTACCCTGTGTGTTCACGTCTGGCGTTACCCCGTGTGTTCACGTCTGGCGTTACCCCGTGTGTTCACGTCTGGCGTTACCCCGTGTGTTCACGTCTGGCGTTACCCCGTGTGTTCACGTCTGGAGTTACCCCGTGTGTTCACGTCTGGCGTTACCCCGTGTGTTCACGTCTGGCGTTACCCTGTGTGTTCACGTCTGGAGTTACCCCGTGTGTTCACGTCTGGCGTTACCCCGTGTGTTCACGTCTGGCGTTACCCCGTGTGTTCACGTCTGGAGTTACCCCGTGTGTTCACGTCTGGAGTTACCCCGTGTGTTCACGTCTGGCGTTACCCCGTGTGTTCACGTCTGGCGTTACCCCGTGTGTTCACGTCTGGAGTTACCCCGTGTGTTCACGTCTGGCGTTACCCCGTGTGTTCACGTCTGGCGTTACCCTGTGTGTTCACGTCTGGCGTTACCCTGTGTGTTCACGTCTGGAGTTACCCCGTGTGTTCACTTCTGGCGTTACCCCGTGTGTTCACGTCTGGCGTTACCCTGTGTGTTCCAGCAGTGGCGTTACCCACGTGTGTTCAGGTCTGGCGTTACCCCGTGTGTTCACGTCTGGCGTTACCCTGTGTGTTCACGTCTGGGATTAACCTGTGTGTTCACGTCTGGAGTTACCCCGTGTGTTCACGTCTGGCGTTACCCTGTGTGTTCACGTCTGGCATTAACCCGTGTGTTCACGTCTGGCGTTACCCTGTGTGTTCACGTCTGGCGTTACCCCGTGTGTTCACGTCTGGCGTTACCCTGTGTGTTCACGTCTGGGATTAACCTGTGTGTTCACGTCTGGAGTTACCCCGTGTGTTCACGTCTGGAGTTACCCCGTTTGTTCACGTCTGGCGTTACCCCGTGTGTTCACGTCTGGAGTTACCCCGTGTGTTCACGTCTGGCGTTACCCCGTGTGTTCACGTCTGGCGTTACCCCGTGTGTTCACGTCTGGAGTTACCCCGTGTGTTCACGTCTGGCGTTACCCTGTGTGTTCACGTCTGGCGTTACCCCGTGTGTTCACGTCTGGCGTTACCCCGTGTGTTCACGTCTGGAGTTACCCCGTGTGTTCACGTCTGGCGTTACCCTGTGTGTTCACGTCTGGCGTTACCCCGTGTGTTCACGTCTGGCGTTACCCCGTGTGTTCACGTCTGGAGTTACCCCGTGTGTTCACGTCTGGCGTTACCCTGTGTGTTCACGTCTGGCGTTACCCCGTGTGTTCACGTCTGGCGTTACCCCGTGTGTTCACGTCTGGCGTTACCCCGTGTGTTCACGTCTGGCGTTACCCTGTGTGTTCACGTCTGGAGTTACCCCGTGTGTTCACGTCTGGCGTTACCCCGTGTGTTCACGTCTGGAGTTACCCCGTGTGTTCACGTCTGGCGTTACCCCGTGTGTTCACGTCTGGCGTTACCCCGTGTGTTCACGTCTGGAGTTACCCCGTGTGTTCACGTCTGGAGTTACCCCGTGTGTTCACGTCTGGCGTTACCCTGTGTGTTCACGTCTGGAGTTACCCCGTGTGTTCACGTCTGGCGTTCCCCCGTGTGTTCACGTCTGGCGTTACCCCGTGTGTTCACGTCTGGAGTTACCCCGTGTGTTCACGTCTGGAGTTACCCCGTGTGTTCACGTCTGGCGTTACCCCGTGTGTTCACGTCTGGCGTTACCCCGTGTGTTCACGTCTGGAGTTACCCCGTGTGTTCACGTCTGGCGTTACCCTGTGTGTTCACGTCTGGAGTTACCCCGTGTGTTCACGTCTGGCGTTACCCCGTGTGTTCACGTCTGGCGTTACCCCGTGTGTTCACGTCTGGAGTTACCCCGTGTGTTCACGTCTGGAGTTACCCCGTGTGTTCACGTCTGGCGTTACCCCGTGTGTTCACGTCTGGCGTTACCCCGTGTGTTCACGTCTGGAGTTACCCCGTGTGTTCACGTCTGGCGTTACCCCGTGTGTTCACGTCTGGCGTTACCCCGTGTGTTCACGTCTGGCGTTACCCCGTGTGTTCACGTCTGGAGTTACCCCGTGTGTTCACGTCTGGCGTTACCCTGTGTGTTCACGTCTGGCGTTACCCCGTGTGTTCACGTCTGGCGTTACCCCGTGTGTTCACGTCTGGCGTTACCCCGTGTGTTCACGTCTGGCGTTACCCTGTGTGTTCACGTCTGGAGTTACCCCGTGTGTTCACGTCTGGCGTTACCCCGTGTGTTCACGTCTGGAGTTACCCCGTGTGTTCACGTCTGGCGTTACCCCGTGTGTTCACGTCTGGCGTTACCCCGTGTGTTCACGTCTGGAGTTACCCCGTGTGTTCACGTCTGGAGTTACCCCGTGTGTTCACGTCTGGCGTTACCCTGTGTGTTCACGTCTGGAGTTACCCCGTGTGTTCACGTCTGGCGTTACCCCGTGTGTTCACGTCTGGCGTTACCCCGTGTGTTCACGTCTGGAGTTACCCCGTGTGTTCACGTCTGGAGTTACCCCGTGTGTTCACGTCTGGCGTTACCCCGTGTGTTCACGTCTGGCGTTACCCCGTGTGTTCACGTCTGGAGTTACCCCGTGTGTTCACGTCTGGCGTTACCCTGTGTGTTCACGTCTGGAGTTACCCCGTGTGTTCACGTCTGGCGTTACCCCGTGTGTTCACGTCTGGCGTTACCCCGTGTGTTCACGTCTGGAGTTACCCCGTGTGTTCACGTCTGGAGTTACCCCGTGTGTTCACGTCTGGCGTTACCCCGTGTGTTCACGTCTGGCGTTACCCCGTGTGTTCACGTCTGGAGTTACCCCGTGTGTTCACGTCTGGCGTTACCCCGTGTGTTCACGTCTGGCGTTACCCTGTGTGTTCACGTCTGGCGTTACCCTGTGTGTTCACGTCTGGAGTTACACCGTGTGTTCACTTCTGGCGTTACCCCGTGTGTTCACGTCTGGCGTTACCCTGTGTGTTCCAGCAGTGGCGTTACCCCGTGTGTTCACGTCTGGCGTTACCCTGTGTGTTCACGTCTGGCGTTACCCCGTGTGTTCACGTCTGGCGTTACCCCGTGTGTTCACGTCTGGAGTTACCCCGTGTGTTCACGTCTGGAGTTACACCGTGTGTTCACTTCTGGCGTTACCCCGTGTGTTCACGTCTGGCGTTACCCTGTGTGTTCCAGCAGTGGCGTTACCCTGTGTGTTCACGTCTGGAGTTACACCGTGTGTTCACGTCTGGCGTTACCCCGTGTGTTCACGTCTGGCGTTACCCCGTGTGTTCACGTCTGGCGTTACCCTGTGTGTTCACGTCTGGCGTTACCCTGTGTGTTCACGTCTGGCGTTACCCTGTGTGTTCCAGCAGTGGCGTTACCCACGTGTGTTCAGGTCTGGCGTTACCCCGTGTGTTCACGTCTGGCGTTACCCTGTGTGTTCACGTCTGGCGTTACCCTGTGTGTTCACGTCTGGAGTTACCCTGTGTGTTCACGTCTGGCGTTACCCTGTGTGTTCCAGCAGTGGCGTTACCCACGTGTGTTCAGGTCTGGCGTTACCCCGTGTGTTCACGTCTGGCGTTACCCTGTGTGTTCCAGCAGTGGCGTTACCCACGTGTGTTCAGGTCTGGCGTTACCCCGTGTGTTCACGTCTGGCGTTACCCTGTGTGTTCCAGCAGTGGCGTTACCCACGTGTGTTCAGGTCTGGCGTTACCCCGTGTGTTCACGTCTGGCGTTACCCTGTGTGTTCACGTCTGGCGTTACCCTGTGTGTTCACGTCTGGCGTTACCCTGTGTGTTCACGTCTGGCGTTACCCTGTGTGTTCACGTCTGGCGTTACCCTGTGTGTTCAGGTCTGGCGTTACCCCGTGTGTTCAGGTCTGGCGTTACCCCGTGTGTTCACGTCTGGCGTTACCCTGTGTGTTCACGTCTGGCGTTACCCTGTGTGTTCACGTCTGGAGTTACCCCGTGTGTTCAGGTCTGGCGTTACCCCGTGTGTTCACGTCTGGCGTTACCCTGTGTGTTCACGTCTGGCGTTACCCTGTGTGTTCACGTCTGGCGTTACCCCGTGTGTTCAGGTCTGGCGTTACCCCGTGTGTTCAGGTCTGGCGTTACCCCGTGTGTTCACGTCTGGCGTTACCCTGTGTGTTCACGTCTGGAGTTACCCCGTGTGTTCACGTCTGGCGTTACCCTGTGTGTTCACGTCTGGCGTTACCCACGTGTGTTCACGTCTGGCGTTACCCCGTGTGTTCACGTCTGGCGTTACCCTGTGTGTTCACGTCTGGAGTTACCCCGTGTGTTCACGTCTGGCGTTACCCTGTGTGTTCACGTCTGGAGTTACCCCGTGTGTTCAGGTCTGGCGTTACCCTGTGTGTTCACGTCTGGAGTTACCCTGTGTGTTCAGGTCTGGCGTTACCCTGTGTGTTCACGTCTGGAGTTACCCTGTGTGTTCACGTCTGGCGTTACCCTGTGTGTTCACGTCTGGCGTTACCCCGTGTGTTCACGTCTGGCGTTACCCTGTGTGTTCACGTCTGGCGTTACCCCGTGTGTTCACGTCTGGCGTTACCCTGTGTGTTCACGTCTGGAGTTACCCCGTGTGTTCACGTCTGGAGTTACCCTGTGTGTTCACGTCTGGCGTTACCCCGTGTGTTCACGTCTGGCGTTACCCTGTGTGTTCACGTCTGGAGTTACCCCGTGTGTTCACGTCTGGCGTTACCCCGTGTGTTCACGTCTGGCGTTACCCTGTGTGTTCACGTCTGGCGTTACCCTGTGTGTTCCAGCAGTGGCGTTACCCACGTGTGTTCACGTCTGGAGTTACCCCGTGTGTTCACGTCTGGAGTTACCCCGTGTGTTCACGTCTGGAGTTACCCTGTGTGTTCACGTCTGGCGTTACCCTGTGTGTTCCAGCAGTGGCGTTACCCACGTGTGTTCACGTCTGGAGTTACCCCGTGTGTTCACGTCTGGCGTTACCCTGTGTGTTCCAGCAGTGGCGTTACCCACGTGTGTTCAGGTCTGGCGTTACCCCGTGTGTTCACGTCTGGCGTTACCCTGTGTGTTCACGTCTGGAGTTACCCCGTGTGTTCACGTCTGGAGTTACCCTGTGTGTTCACGTCTGGCGTTACCCTGTGTGTTCCAGCAGTGGCGTTACCCACGTGTGTTCACGTCTGGAGTAGGGTTGCCGCGGTGAGGAAAATTTCCCACCGGTTAATCGACGTGTCACAACACCGGTAATCCCGGTGTCACCATGGGGGGCGGGGCGGGGGGGTTAAATAGCTTTTAAATGCGTGCGCGTTATACTTTCACTTTCGAAATAAGCGTCAATTGGCAATTCAGCGTCAATTGCTTGAATGGACAAAAAAAAAACAACTCGGCTCGCTGATAATAAAACTTTTATTTATAGACAGAACTTTTATTAGCATAACGAACGAATAAAAATAACCCCATGCATAGGCTGAAAATCGTCAAACTGTGGGCCCAAACAAATAAGAACCATAAAACGTTTATTAACGAATAAGAAAATAAAACAGGCCTAAATAAATTACACATTCCGCCATTATCTTGCTTTTCTGTAATTTGACTCGTTCTCATCTCCACACGTGCTAAATGGACTCCTGATGCTTGCTGATCTGTGACGTGACTGGCTCTTGGCACGCACTGCGCAGTTCAGTTTTTAATTATAATGTATGCTCTCTTCTGAACTAAATAATTGATCATTATTATTTTTAATTAATTCAAATAAATATTTTAGCAAAAACGAATACTTTAAAAAAGTCAAGACATCGCGGTGTCACGGTGGGAAAGTGATGTCACCGGTGATGGGGCTTAAAACCGGTAACACCGTCAACACCGTCTATCGCGGCAAGCCTAGTCTGGAGTTACCCCGTGTGTTCGCGTTAAGGTACTTTGTGTTGTACGTTGCCATGACGTTCACGCGTGCAAAACTGTAACAACGTATCTTACAAGGGAACACGACGTAACCTTGCTCTCACTTGAATGGTGTCCTCACATTAAGTCCTTGAGTTTGAGGGTGTTGGACCTGTAGTTACCCGAGGTGTGGGAACCCTGCATGATGTTCATGATGTTGGCGTGTGTGTGATTCGAGCATCTCTGATATCTGTCCTCCATCTGATGATCTGTGTGTTCAGGAGGAGGTGTGTGTGGAGGCCGTGTCCGTCGGGGCCATTCTGTCCGACTACCAGAGAATACGTGTGGAAAACGTGTAAGTGGAGATCCTTTCTCTCGTTTCTCCTCTCCCTTCCTCACACACAACACACTACATGTCATTGAGTAATTTACAAAACAATACATATATATAATATTCCTCAAGCTGAACTCAACGACTGCTATGAGGTGTTTAGCGTTTATCTAAAAAATGAATTGGCACATTTATATGCAAGGCAAGTTTATTTACATAGCACATTTCATACACAATGGTAATTCAAAGTGCTTTGCATAAAAATGATTAAAAAATAATTATCACAAGAGCATAAGAAAAAAATTACAATAAAAGTAAAGAATAAAACATTGATTAAAATTGATTTAAAGTGTTTTAAGGTCCCCCTGTAGTCAATCATTTTATCCCTTAAAACTCGTCTTTTGAAAATCCAGCTTTTAATGTTGTTTATGTGTGTATGTGGTGTTTTTAATGTGCTTTAAGACACACACTGTGTAAGTTCATAAGTCGACAGCATTGCTGAGTATTTTCTGCTTAAAACTGCAGTGAACCAAAGACAGTCTCAAAAACACGGTTTGAAATCGCTGGTGTTTCTGACGTCACAAACGACCTTGTAACCAATCAGATCAACGTGTGATCGTCAACCAGTGGATCTCTGAGCTGAGGGAGTGAGTGGAGGCGGGGCTCATCTGCATATTCATAGAACCGCGCATACTAAATAAGGCAAGGGTGTCGAGTTACATTCAAGATATTTTAAGGCATGAAGACATTTTTTTCAAGGAAAAAACTTTTAAATATGTCAATTTGGTGATCAAATATGAGTTTTAAGGGATACAATTGTTGACTACAGGGGGACTTTAACTATTAGTGACTGATTTACAGTGACTCCAAACATTAAACGGACTAGCATTAAACTAGTGATATTTTTCAAAATTTTTTTCATGTTCACAGCCGGTTTCGCTGCGCCTCACTCGAGCTGTGCATGTATCCGCACATACCGCTGTCAGTCAGCTATTGTTCCTCCGCAGGATAAGTGGTGTAACCCTACCTGTATACCTGACATCCCATGATGCCGAGGGGCACAGCGTATCGTGCTAATCGCTAATCACTTGCGCTCTCGCTTTGACCCGTGGCGCTAGCATTGAGCTGACGTCCACCCATGTCACATGAGCGTAGCGCTGGCGTTCAGCCAAGCCGGAGAGCGAGCGCTAATTGTCAATGTCAATTTTATTTCTACAGCACAACTAAACACAACACCAGTTGACCAGTGTGCTTTACAACACATGACATTAAGAAAAAACACAAAAACAAAACACACAATACAATACATTTCATCATTGACCATATGCTAGTTCAAAAAGGTATGTTTTTAGCCTAGATTTAAAAACAGACATGGATGAAGCAGATCTAATACTGAATGGTAATGCATCAGCCACTGAAAACACAAGCTAACAACTACTCTTCAGCTTTGGGAATACGTAGCAATCTCTATTGTCTTTGTTTATCTCTATTGTATTGACTTTAACTATTTAAAGGGCTCATCGGATGCAAAATTCACTTTTATATGGTGTTTGCATATAAATGTGTGTTTGCAGTGTGTGGACACAACCACCATACAATGAAGAAAATCCATTCTCCTTTTTTTTCAATCCTCAAAAAGTCTCAATGCTTTTATATACACTCTCAATAGACCTTATTCGCAAACACCGGAAGTAGCTAACCGCGGCCATATTGTTGACATGACACCTGTCCTGCTGCCCCTAGCCGCGCGCAGATTTGAGTTGAGGGGAGCAGTAGCCTGGCTTCATCTCGTCGGTATCAAGAGAAGATAATGCTATTATTTGATGTGGGTCCACACCAATCAAGCTTAAGTAAAGATCCGTCCTTATTGCCACTTTGCCAGCCGTAACTTATCCGGATATTTATAACGATCTCGTTCATACAGTATCCGTATACAAACTACAATGCACCTCAACACAAGGCAACATAATGAACGACACTCGTCTCATTCCTGGTGGTGGAAAAACAAGTTCTTTGTGACATGCAAGATTTGTTGTATTAAAATGTAAATGCAAAAGAAAAGGCATGAGAGTCGGTTGTTTTTGTCAATTTTAAGTTTTCATTTAAAATGTTTGCGATTTTAATATAAGTACATGGTTACATATTTGACCAATTGCTTGAGCAACTTAATATATAGAAGTAATGCATGGAATAATTGGCTTACGTTGTTGAAATAGTGAGTATGTGTTAAAATAAAAATAGTGAGTACCGGCAGGGACGTGCACAGGGGGGTTGCTCAGGTTGCCCGGGCAACTGCCCATATGCCCTTCTCGACTCAGGTTGCCCTTCCAAAAAAAAAAAAAAAAAAAACATTTTTAGGCCTAGATAAAAGAATTTCACGTAGGCCTAGATAAAATAAAAATAATAATAAAAAAAAATCGCAAAGCCTCATTCACTTCCATTCGGGCACTCAGCTCAACTGTTTACGTGGCTGCAGCGCTGCACGCGACCATAGACTGCACGCGACCGGTGCGTAAGACCCCGCCTCCATCTCGTGTCATAGCGCGTCAATTAATGTGTACAACATCCATGACAAAATAAAGCGAAACTATCCTTCTGGTCACGAAAAGAGGAAGAATAAAAAAAACCATGAGAGTGAATTGCGGGAACAACAATCAGGTAAACTTGTGTTCTCTCCTCTCTAAGTTTGATGTCAGCAAAGTTTGATGTTTTTCGGTCTTGCTAACCTAGCTGGGCAGGCAGTGCATCTCTTGCATCACTTTGTGCCTGACAAAAGTGAGAGTAAAATACAATTATTTATTACGTTTGTTTTTGATAAACGACAAAGTGCAACGGTGTTTGTTTACTGCAGCTCAGAAAACATAACCGCGTCGCGTGTGTTATCCATGGTGTTATCATGCGTTCATATGCGCGTGCACGAAGTGAAACGTGCATTTTTCAAGCAGAATATGTGGAGACCAGACATACTGTACAATACATGCACGTGAATGATGGCACTCGCAATCAAAGTACACATTATACGTTTAAAACAAGACACTGATTATCTAGTCTCAGTGTTAAAAACTCTAAACAACTGCACTAATTATGCAAGATAGAAAGCAATGTATTGACAATTTGACATTGATTGACTATTGATTTATAGGCTATATTGAATTTAAAATGTTGATTAGCTGGACATACTGGTCAATATGGATGCACACCCCTCAGTAAATAATAACCATAAATCAAGAATTGCTTCAACATGCATAATAATAAATAAAACAATCATACTGATGCCGAAAATACCCAGGCTGTAGAGAGAACCAAAGTTAATCCCAAAAGCCAAAGCTCAGGGTTATAATTTATTATTTTCTTCTTATTTATGTTTACGTTAATGTTCACTTGTTATCTTAACATTCTATAGAAAATACTCTATTCAATAAATATTGTTTGTTTGAACCTCATTCTGTTCTATATTGTTGTACTTATTCTTTGACTGTTTTGTTTAAAGGAGGGAGGATTGTATTGGGGCGCTGAAGTGTCAGGTGTGACTGTGGCAATGGCAAATGGTTTACATAGCTCACGACATCACGGGACAGGTACAGGACCCCTTAGGGCCCCAGGGGGAGGTCAGGATCAGCACTGGGTGTAGCAGTCGATTCTGTTCCCTACCGGAATTCCTGTTCCCTTTACGCAATCATACTACAAATCATGCGTAGTTGCCCGTAGCCTACCATCACAACTGAATACGAGCAAGAAGCACAACTGAATGTACGGGAAGCCAAAAGGTTAAAAAAGGATTGTATTTTTTCCCAAAATCTAAGCGTTGTTTTTTTTATTACAAGCGAGTTTTTCCATTCAATCCAGATTATTTCTTTTCAAATAAAAATAAAATAAAAAACAATAAACAATAATATGTTATTGGGGGGGGGGGGGGGTGCCCTTTTTTCAGGTCAGAGCAACTGCCCCTCAAAATTCCTGTGCACGTCCCTGAGTGTGTTTGTGGTAACGTTACAGCCGCGGATCAGTTAGCTACGCACTGCAAACGCAGCATATAATAGCACTAAAGCAGTGTAGCGCGTCCTGCTTCTGTACCGTAGACACGGATTATGTGTGAAACCTGTGGTAAAAGGATGGGAACAGACTTTTCTGTGGTGAGTTGGCTGAAAGTTTAGCCTATTTATCCTAGCTAGCCTCTCCTGCGCTGGCTCAACTCTGTCTCCTTCCCTTCACGCTTTCTGACAGTCGGTACGGTAACTTATCGCAATCATAAAAACTAACTCCGGGGTTCTTATTACTGTTGTTAGAACAGACGTGTATTACACAACACACCATCACGCTGTTTAAAAAAAAAAATACAGTGATAATACCATGGATAATGCCGACGCTGCCATACTTGTCAATTGACAGACTGACAGTTGCCGTGATTTCTATGTCAACAATATGGCCGCCGCAAACACTGATGACACAGATCGAATAACATCTATAATACACAATAATACACTCTCGATAATTAAGCCGTTCGGATTTTCTGAGCAATATGATTTCATATTTCTCATGCTCCGCCCTGACCACTGACGAACTGTTCCATATTAGCATATTTACGCCCTCGACCACTGACGGACTGTCCCATATTGGCATATTTACGCCCTCGACCACTGACGAACTGTCCCATATTGGCATATTTACGCCCTCGACCACTGACGAACTGTCCCATATTGGCATATTTACGCCCTCGACCACTGACGGACTGTCCCATATTGGCATATTTACGCCCTCGACCACTGACGAACTGTCCCATATTGGCATATTTACGCCCTCGACCACTGACGGACTGTCCCATATTGGCATATTTACGCCCTCGACCACTGACGAACTGTCCCATATTGGCATATTTACGCCCTCGACCACTGACGAACTGTCCCATATTGGCATATTTACGCCCTCGACCACTGACGGACTGTCCCATATTGGCATATTTACGCCCTCGACCACTGACGGACTGTCCTGTATTAGCATATTTACGCCCTCGACCACTGACGGACTGTTCCATATTGGCATATTTACGCCCTCGACCACTGACGGACTGTCCCATATTGGCATATTTACGCCCTCGACCACTGACGAACTGTCCCGTATTGGCATATTTACGCCCTCGACCACTGACGAACTGTCCCATATTGGCATATTTACGCCCTCGACCACTGACGAACTGTCCCATATTGGCATATTTACGCCCTCGACCACTGACGGACTGTCCCATATTGGCATATTTACGCCCTCGACCACTGACGAACTGTCCCGTATTGGCATATTTACGCCCTCGACCACTGACGAACTGTCCCATATTGGCATATTTACGCCCTCGACCACTGACGGACTGTCCCATATTGGCATATTTACGCCCTCGACCACTGACGGACTGTCCTGTATTAGCATATTTACGCCCTCGACCACTGACGGACTGTTCCATATTGGCATATTTACGCCCTCGACCACTGACGGACTGTCCCATATTGGCATATTTACGCCCTCGACCACTGACGAACTGTCCCATATTGGCATATTTACGCCCTCGACCACTGACGAACTGTCCCATATTGGCATATTTACGCCCTCGACCACTGACGGACTGTCCTGTATTAGCATATTTACGCCCTCGACCACTGACGGACTGTTCCATATTGGCATATTTACGCCCTCGACCACTGACGGACTGTCCCATATTGGCATATTTACGCCCTCGACCACTGACGAACTGTCCCATATTGGCATATTTACGCCCTCAACCACTGACGGACTGTCCTGTATTAGCATATTTACGCCCTCGACCACTGACGAACTGTCCCATATTGGCATATTTACGCCCTCGACCACTGACGAACTGTTCCATATTAGCATATTTACGCCCTCGACCACTGACGAACTGTCCCATATTGGCATATTTACGCCCTCGACCACTGACGAACTGTCCCGTATTTGCATATTTACGCCCTCGACCACTGACGGACTGTCCCGTATTTGCATATTTACGCCCTCGACCACTGACGAACTGTCCCGTATTTGCATATTTACGCCCTCGACCACTGACGGACTGTCCCGTATTAGCATATATACGCCCTCGACCACTGACGGACTGTCCCGTATTTGCATATTTACGCCCTCGACCACTGACGAACTGTCCCGTATTTGCATATTTACGACCTCGACCACTGACGGACTGTCCCGTATTTGCATATTTACGCCCTCGACCACTGACGGACTGTCCCGTATTAGCATATTTACGCCCTCGACCACTGACGGACTGTCCCGTCTTAGCATATTTACGCCCTCGACCACTGACGAACTGTCCCGTATTAGCATATTTACGCCCTCGACCACTGACGGACTGTCCCGTATTAGCATATTTACACCCTCGACCACTGACGGACTGTCCCGTATTAGCATATTTACGCCCTCGACCACTGACGGACTGTCCCGTATTAGCATATTTACGCCCTCGACCACTGACGGACTGTCCCGTATTAGCATATTTACGCCCTCGACCACTGACGGACTGTCCCGTATTAGCATATTTACACCCTCGACCACTGACGGACTGTCCCGTATTAGCATATTTACACCCTCGACCACTGACGGACTGTCCCGTATTAGCATATTTACGCCCTCGACCACTGACGGACTGTCCCGTATTTGCATATTTACTTCCTCGACCACTGACTAACTGTCCCGTATTAGCATATTTACTCCCTCGACCACTGACTAACTGCCCCGTATTTGCATATTTACGCCCTCGACCACTGACGAACTGTCCCGTATTAGCATATTTACGCCCTCGACCACTGACGGACTGTCCCATATTGGCATATTTACGCCCTCGACCACTGACTAACTGTCCCGTATTAGCATATTTACGCCCTCGACCACTGACGGACTGTCCCGTATTAGCATATTTACGCCCTCGACCACTGACGAACTGTCCCGTATTGGCATATTTACGCCCTCGACCACTGACGGACTGTCCCGTATTGGCATATTTACGCCCTCGACCACTGACGGACTGTCCCGTATTAGCATATTTACGCCCTCGACCACTGACTGACTGTCCCGTATTTGCATATTTACGCCCTCGACCACTGACGGACTGTCCCGTATTAGCATATTTACGCCCTCGACCACTGACGAACTGTCCCGTATTAGCATATTTACGCCCTCGACCACTGACGGACTGTCCCGTATTGGCATATTTACGCCCTCGACCACTGACGGACTATCCCGTATTGGCATATTTACGCCCTCGACCACTGACGGACTGTCCCGTATTGGCATATTTACGCCCTCGACCACTGACGGACTATCCCGTATTGGCATATTTACGCCCTCGACCACTGACGGACTGTCCCGTATTGGCATATTTACGCCCTCGACCACTGACGGACTATCCCGTATTGGCATATTTACGCCCTCGACCACTGACGGACTATCCCGTATTGGCATATTTACGCCCTCGACCACTGACGGACTGTCCCGTATTGGCATATTTACGCCCTCGACCCCTGACGAACTGTCCCGTATTAGCATATTTACGCCCTCGACCACTGACGGACTGTCCCGTATTAGCATATTTACGCCCTCGACCACTGACGGACTGTCCCGTATTGGCATATTTACGCCCTCGACCACTGACGGACTGTCCCGTATTAGCATATTTACGCCCTCGACCACTGACGGACTGTCCCGTATTAGCATATTTACGCCCTCGACCACTGACGGACTGTCCCATATTAGCATATTTACGCCCTCGACCACTGACGGACTGTCCCGTATTAGCATATTTACGCCCTCGACCACTGACGGACTGTCCCGTATTAGCATATTTACACCCTCGACCACTGACGGACTGTCCCGTATTTGCATATTTACTTCCTCGACCACTGACGGACTGTCCCGTATTAGCATATTTACACCCTCGACCACTGACGGACTGTCCCGTATTTGCATATTTACGCCCTCGACCACTGACGGACTGTCCCGTATTAGCATATTTACGCCCTCGACCACTGACGGACTGTCCCGTATTAGCATATTTACGCCCTCGACCACTGACGGACTGTCCCGTATTAGCATATTTACACCCTCGACCACTGACGGACTGTCCCGTATTTGCATATTTACGCCCTCGACCACTGACTAACTGTCCCGTATTAGCATATTTACGCCCTCGACCACTGACGGACTGTCCCGTATTAGCATATTTACGCCCTCGACCACTGACTAACTGTCCCGTATTAGCATATTTACGCCCTCGACCACTGACGGACTGTCCCGTATTAGCATATTTACGCCCTCGACCACTGACGAACTGTTTATTATTACTATAATTTAAAGAGACAAGCACTGAAACGGGTCGCTGTGAACAGAGCTGTTTTTGAGGAGGTAAAAGGGTGTTGTTTTACACAACCATTGAGGAATTTTAACCAAAGTATGTTACAAACTTTACACGCAGACCCTAAAGAATCACACCAACTTGTGGAAAATGAGCATCCGATGACCCCTTTAACAAATAGTGTTTGAAGTGGTGTCAGAGTGCCGCCCTCTCTTCCCTTCACATCCATCATGTCCTCTTGCACGCCTGCTCAGTTTGCATTGTTCCTCTCTGTTCTCCACTTGTGGTGTGTGTGTGTTCTCCGCAGGTGTGCGAGGCTTGAGCTCCAGCCGCTGGCGTACCTGTGGCGCCGAGACCAGGCCGAGCTGCTCAGAGAGATTATATCAAGCGGCCTCGACGCCCGACTCATCAAAGTGGCAGCGATCGGTGGGTGACGGCCTTTAAACCGGGCAGGGCTTGAGCAGTCCAGCCACTATTGAGTGTTTAAACCGATCCTGCTTTTAGACAGGCAGGGCTGCGCGATTTAGAGGAAACAATCTAATAGCGATTTTTGGTTACACTTTACTTTAAGGTGTCATTGTTACAGTGTAATTATACATTTGAGTACTGAGTAATATTAATTAACAACATGTCTTTACTAGGGGGTTAGGGTAGGATTAGGATTTGGTTGAGGGTTAGTTGCATGTAATTATGCATAATTTACTGTTAGTACTATGGTAAGTACATGTAACGTGTAACAAGGACACTGTAAATTAAAGTGTTACCTGATTTTTCTGATTGAAGATTGCGATTTTAAAAGCATTTCGCAGTGTTTGTTGATTATGTATCAATATGGCTATAAAAAAATAATGATAATTTATTAAATGTATTATTATTACTAAATAAAAATATTAACATTACTAAATAACAAAATTAGAAAGATTACTATTGTAGTATCTTACTGTAATGTACAGTAAGTATAGGAAGACACGTTGCATTTTCCCTGAAACACGCATCACATATTTATTTTAGGGATGCACTGATATGAAAATTCTGGCCGATACCGAAAACCGATAATTCTTTATATTTGAAAGCCGATAATCGATATATTGGCTGATAAATCTAAATCTGAATTTTTATATAATTTTTTAGAGTATTTTCCTTTTTGAAGTGATTCCAATCATATTTCAAGCAATTTAAAGCATCATGTTGAACAGTGCGCATCTGAAGTGTCTCAGCTAAAGGAAATCATACATTATTTATCGGCTTTAATATACAGCCCAGATTGTCTTATTGGGCCTATATCGATAACATTAAAAATGAACATATATCCGGCCGATACTGAAATGGTGGCCGATACATCATGCATCCCTAACTTATTTAATTAAATCTCAGCTTTTGAGATTTGATAAATACACTCAAGCAAATCACAATTTTTTGTATTTAATCGTGCAGCCGTATGTTCAGGTGATGCCGGGCCGAAACTAGCAAGAAACAGAAGAAATCCCATTATCTTCAGGTTGACTTGCACACAAGCACAGGGATGGAAACATTAAGGCCTTTTCAAACTAACATGATTAAGTGATTTGATAGATGTAGGGCTGGGGGAAAATCACAAAGATTTCTGCCTTGATCCATGAAAATGTATAATTGTGTAGTAATTCTGTTGATTTAAAAAGCCCACGCATTACTAATATAGACAATGTACACCACCAAAATTACATTTACACTTTGATGTTTTTGAAAAACTGAGGTACACTGAGAATCGTTTTGTACTGGCGTTGATCCTGTGTGATGCCTGAACTTTGCAGCCCAGATCAGATGACATCAGTAATTCACACATGGGTGGTTCTTCAGGGCATGTGTGTATTGGAACGCACCCAGGGTGTCTTTTAATCCCTGAAATGTCTGCGGCGTCACCTGCTCTCTCACTCCTGTTTCACGCACCGCTGCAAGGGAAACACTGATCAGGTTCCACACTTAGAGTTGAACTGAAGGGAATATTTTTGTGGTGGCCTGATGTGCTTGTATTTACACACTGGACATGTGTGGGTTGATAGAAATAATGATATCAACATGTAATATGTGATTTTTAAACTGATTAGTAAGTAACCAAAACGGCATGCTCGAGAACAGTGCAAAACTGATAGAAATAATGATAGAATATCAACATTTAATATGCGAGTTTTAAACTGATTAGTAACCAAAACTGCATACTGGTGAACAATGCTTAAATAACGCAAAAAGCTCTGCTTTACATTATGCCTGAGAACAGCCCTTACCCATAACATGACCAGAACATTTCCTCAACATCACAATACCATCAACATTACTGTAGCATCTCTGCAACATCACTACATCATTATTGTAACCTCGCCATAACGTCACTGTAACATCTCTCTAGCAGCTCTGCAACATCACTGTAACATCACCATAAACCTCACCACAACATCAGCGTTACATCACTGTTGACATCATATAACATCACAGCAACAACTCTGTAGCATTTCTGCAGCATCACCATAACAGCACTGTAATATCTTGTAACATCATTTGAACATCACAATAACCTCACCATAATGTTACTGTATCATCACCGTAACATCACCGCAATGTCTCCACAGCATCATTGTAACATCTGTCACATCACCATAACAGCACTGTAATATCTCGTAACATCACCATAACATCACTGTAATATCTCGTAATATCTCTGTAATATCACTGTAATATCTCAAAACATCTGTCACATCACCATAACGTTACTGTAATATCTCGTAACATCACTGTAATATCTCGTAACATCTCTGTAATATCACCATAACGTTACTGTAATATCTCGTAACATCACCATAACATCACTGTAATATCTCGTAACATCCCTGTAACATCACTGTAATATCTCGTAACATCACTGTAATATCTCGTAACATCTCTGTAATATCACTGTAATATCTCGAAACATCTCTGTCACATCACCATAACATCACTGTAATATCTCGTAACATCACCATAACATTACTGTAATATCTCGTAACATCCCTGTAACATCACTGTAATATCTCGTAACATCCCTGTAATATCCCTGTAACATCACTGTAATATCACTATTATATCTCGAAACATCTGCAACATCACCATAACATCACTGTAATATCTCGTAACATCACTGTAATATCACCATAACATTACTGTAATATCTCGTAACATCGTTGTAATATCTCGTAACATCGTTGTAATATCTTGTAACATCTCTGTAACATCACCATAACATCACTGTAATATCTCGTAACATCACCATAACATTACTGTAATATCTCGTAACATCTCTGCAACATCACCATAACATTACTGTAATATCTCGTAACAGCATTGTAACATCAATTTACCATAACATTACTGTAATATCTCTGTAACATCACTGTAATATCACCATAACATTACTGTAATATCTCTGTAACATCACTGTAATATCACCATAACATTACTGTAATATCTCGTAACATTGTTGTAATATCTTGTAACATCTCTGTAACATCACCATAACATCACTGTAATATCTCGTAACATCATCATAACATTACTGTAATATCTCGTAACATCTCTGCAACATCACCATAACATTACTGTAATATCTCGTAACATCTCTGCAACATCACCATAACATTACTGTAATATCTCGTAACATCATCATAACATTACTGTAATATCTCGTAACATCTCTGCAACATCACCATAACATTACTGTAATATCTCGTAACATCTCTGCAACATCACCATAACATTACTGTAATATCTCGTAACATCATCATAACATTACTGTAATATCTCGTAACATCACCATAACATTACTGTAATATCTCGTAACATCTCTGCAACATCACCATAACATCACTGTAATATCTCGTAACATCATCATAACATTACTGTAATATGTCGTAACATCTCTGCAACATCACCATAACATTACTGTAATATCTCGTAACATCTCTGCAACATCACCACAACATTACTGTAATATCTCATAACAGCATTGTAACATCAATTCACCATAACATCACTGTAATATCTCTGTAACATCACTGTAATATCTCGTAACATCTCTGCAACATCACCATAACATTACTGTAAAATCCCCTAACATCTCTGTAACATCACCATAACATTACTGTAATATCTCGTAACATCTCTGCAACATCACCATAACATTACTGTAATATCTCGTAACAGCATTGTAACATCAATTCACCATAACATCACTGTAATATCTCTGTAACATCACTGTAATATCTCGTAACATCACCATAACATTACTGTAATATCTCATAACATCACCATGACATTACTGTAATATCCCATAACATCTCTGTAACATCACCATAACATTACTGTAATATCCCATAACATCTCTGTAACATCACCATAACATCACTGTAATATCTCGTAACATCACCATAACATTACTGTAATATCCCCTAACATCTCCGTAACATCACTGTAATATCTCTGTAACATTACTATAATATCTCGTAACATCACCATAACATTACTGTAATATCTCATAACATCACCATAACATTACTGTAATATCCCCTAACATCTCCGTAACATCACTGTAATATCTCTGTAACATTACTATAATATCTCGTAACATCTCTGTAACATCACCATAACATTACTGTAATATCCCGTATAACATCACAATAACCCTCACCATAACATTACTGTATCATCACCGTAACATTTCCAAAACATCTCCACAGCATCATTGTAACATTTCTGTAACATCACCATAACATTACTGTAACACTCAGCGGTGGCACAACATGATAAAAGACACCAATGTGCTACATTTATTAATAGCAATAGACCAGAATAAAACAGTTTGGCTCGTTTATGGTTGTCAAACAGCCAGAGCGCTTTGTGTGCCATAGACTGTGCATTTTATAATGGCTTCAAGCGTGGCTCAACCAATCAGAATTTAGATTTGGGAAATATCCGTTTTATAATTATAGTTTGATAAAACTTATAGGTCACTGTCAAAAATGTTACCTTTAGAGGTATAAAAGCTTGTCACTGGCACAGTAAAGGGACAAATCTGTTCCTAAAAGGGTCCTTGGAGTAACACGTACCCTCAAGGTACAACTATGGACCATTTAGGGGTAAAGTTACAACTTTATGCACGATTTGTACGATGTTCATTTTGAAATGAGTGTGTTTGTGGTTAACACTAATGGACTGGTAACGGTGAACTGTTATATCTCAGTAGCTCTTTTGCATATAATGTTTATCCTGAGCTTTAAAGCTTGAATGATTAGAATGTAAATGTGGAGTTGTAAATCTTCCGTCCCTTTCTATTATTTTGAAGGGTTTCAGATGAATTGGGATTACCACTTGTTTTTTTTTCTATCAAAATCCCCCCCCAACAAATCCCGTCCCGTGTCTTATCTGCGCTCTTCTAAATGTGTTTTTAAGCTGATAATTCAGCGTGTGAATATGAGCGATCACACGTCTGTGTTTTAAACCCTTCCGCTGCAGGAGACACTCAAGAGGAGCTTTGTGTTTTCTTGTTTTTTCTGTCGCTTGTTTAGACTGATACTCACTGGATCCGTGTGTGTGTGTCTGTGTGTGTATTGAGCGATCTGCCGGCACAGCTTACCCCCAAACCCCTACAGCAACCGCCGGCTCTTGACAAATCATCCTCTAAAAGCAAATTCCCCACATATCTGGAAGAGTGTAATTATGCGAGGTGTGTGTTTTCTGCTTGGCTACAGGTAGAAGGGGAAGATGTTATCGCGACTGGCTTTTCACCTGGCCTCAGGCACCGGCAATTAGAAATTAGAGGGTTTGGATGGACTTGCACTGCCTCAGGCCGTCGAGTAATTGAGGCTTTCATGGGTTTCATGGGTCAGGGCTGCATGTGTGTATTGGGTGACAGAGGTGTGCTGTACATTCACACACACCACAGGTGGAAATAAACACTCGTGACGTGAGAAATGTCTTTAATGTGTTCCTGCTACGACTGTGTGATAAAAATAACAATTGCACCTTTGCATTTCTACCAAACAGCCTTTCAGCCGTACAGTAGATTTCAAATGTTTAATACAAGAATTGAACAACAAACAAGGCATGTTTTCTTTTATATGCACCTATATAACAATACACTATTTATTATTGTACTAAAACATTTAATATACAGTCAAACCAACATTTATTTATTCAGACACCTTCAACATTTCTCACATTATCTCAGTTTATTCACTATAGTTTAGAAAATGGTGATAAATATGAGCAGAACTCAGAGTTCTCAGATCAGTGGATATTTGACTGGTTTTGTCCATCCTTCTGTTAGACTCTCACACATGAATTATGTTGAATATCTGTCAGCTGTTAAATTTAACTACACAATTAGATAATACCAGTTTAGCTCAACCAGTGACCAAGCAATGCTTCATGTTGTTCAGTGTGTGTGTGAAAAGAGCATTAGCAGTTACAGAAAACACACTTCAGCAGAACATGATCAGCTCAATAAATGTATAAATGTAACCGGTAGTCACTGGATGAAGAATATTTGGCTATAATATGTCACAGTTTACTTTATTTTGCTCTCCTCTCTTACATAAATGAACTATAGTGTCCTGCACACACTAGTAAAACAATATCACAAATGATATCTGGTGTCTGAATAATTTTTTGTTTGACTGTATAAATATAAAAATAATTTGTGACAATTTTTGAATAATGACACAAATAAATTGATACATTAGTTTTGAACTGATTAACAGAAACAAATCAAATTTATTAACTCGACTCTAATGACACACTCACACGTTACTAATGGCCAAATAAAAAGTGCATTAAAATCATTGCAATTGTAACACTTTACAATAATAGTTAACATTAGTATTATTAACTAACATGAACTAACAATGAGCAATACATGTGTTACAGTATTTATTAATCTTTGTTAATGTTAGTTAATAAAAATACAGCTGTTCATTGTGTGTTCATGTTAGTTCACAATGCATTAACTAATGTTAACGAATACAGCATTTGATTTTAATAACGCATTAGTAAATGTTAAAATTATTTTGAAATAAGATTAATAAATGCTGTATAAGTATTGTTCATTCTTAGTTCATGTTAACTAATGAACCTTATTGTAAAGTGTTACCATGTTCATTTATAAATATTCTAGTCATTGTCGGCTCGCGTTTGCTCATGATAAAAGATTTACTCGACCGGAAATGTCTAGAAATGAAACAAACGTGTAATTTCCTTCATCCCGAAACGCACGAGCTAATGTTAAGGAACTGTGGTTGAGCTTAACCTCACTGTAAATGCTTTCCCGTTGTGAATATCGTGCCCACGCATTTGGCGTCTGCTCTCTCGTCACCGGTGATATAAATGATAATCCCGTAATAACACTTGAAGGAGGATTGTGGGTAATCGGGGGTTGACAGGAGCCATCCGAAGCGTTTTAAAGGAGGGGGTCTGTGGTTACGAGTCGCTGCCCACACAATGTGCACTGTCCAAGGCAAAGACAATCTCCGTGTTTGTGCCAACAAGTTTCTGTAATCATGTCAGAAAGCAGAGCCGAAGTTTCCGCGATCGCTCGCCACCTCTGTGAAGCCGAGCGGAAATAATTGGCTGGTAAATACGGCGGCGTTGGGTATTCATGTAATTAGTTAATTGGTTGATTTGTGTGTGTGAGGATGTCCAGGCGCAGGGTTGTTTCCAGCAGTTAATTGGATGACAGTTCCAGTGGAAATTGGCATGTGTGAAGTTGAAAGGTCTGTTCGCAGTGTTACTGGTTTCCTTTTTTTATTGCGTGCTTTAGAATTTATTTTCTGCAATTATACGGACACTTTCGGCATGAACTTTTCCACTCGGATGGTTGGCATTCGATTCTTATAATTGAAATGCACGCGACCCTTTCCTCGACATGTGTTGTATGCGTGTTATTTAGGGATATGTGCAAATCTTGATAATTCGCTGGATGGAAGTAATGTTTTTTTTATATCTGTTCTTCAGTGTTTCTGTCAGTTTCCATGATCGCTAAACCAACCTGACATGTACATTAAATCCTTCTGCTTTTTTCAGTTGGAATAATTTGTATGAATTCTTCTGATTAACTGGAGTTTGTGATAAAAGTGTCAAATATCTAACATTGCATTTGTTTGACACTCATATATAACATTTAAAGATAATCGGTTTCCAACTCTCCAGTCGAATAATAATGAACAGATTGATCAACGGTAATATTCAGAGAAGCCTACACTTTCTTGGCAGGGACAAAAAAGAAGATTTTTTTAGAAATATCTCTGTGGATTTTTTTTCTCCCCATACAATGGATGTCACCATAAGTTTTGGTTACTATAATCTCTTTTTTTTTTATCTCACACAGAACACAGAAAGTCATACAGGTTTGGATTGACATTAACAATGGCAGAATGATCATTTTTGGGTGAACTATCCCTTATAAAAAGCTTGAACGAAGAGAAACTTGCTTCACCGGTTGCTGAAGAGGTCATTTTTTAATAAAAAATATTCTGTAGTTAAGTATTTGCATGTGGTAATATGTAAAATCTCACACTTTGGGAGCTCAATAACTCACTCTAATCCTGATTTGCTGTTGACGTTTATGGCACAAACCGCAATACGACTTTGAGATTGGTGCTTTAAGAGACACAGTATCAATCCCAAGACTAAACTAGCCTGTAAGAAAGTTCATAAGTGTCATTATGCACTCTTCATAAACATCACATTATCAGTCATGCATTGATTGTTGCATTAGTGTTTTTATTACTGCTTTAATGCTTTCATTATGCAGGTTATACACTGTCAGTTGTAACTGGGTGTGATAAACATCAGATGAGGTTATAATTGCAGCTTTATTCCATTTATTGGATAAAAAGATTAAATCTCTGATGTGTCTGCTGAATTGTATTCGTCGTACGGCTATTATTCCTCACACAGCTGTTGAATTTCAGATAAGAGCTCGAACAAATTTTCCGATCTCTGTTAATCTCCCCATCTCGTGTGTGTTCGCTCGCTCTCCCCGTGCACAGCTCTCGCTCACAGATCGGGCGATTACTCGGCTCTATTGTTTCGGCTCAGGTCTGGGAGAGCATTGTTCAGAAGATGAACTAGCGCGAGATGCTTATTTCATCCGTTTTAAAGCTAAAATGTTCCCCAACATGAATCCAATTTTGCTGGCGTTGGATTAAAGCCGATCTGTCAGTCGAATCTGTGCGCTTTAATTCAGTAGCAGATTTGGTTCACATTAAGCATATAGGCAGGCCATTGGCGCTTTGACTGTTTAATGATGCTGTTCGCGATACCGGAGTCTCATTGATAAGGGCTGAAAGATGAGGACTGCTCGATATGGAGCCTCTTAAACTTTACTTCGCTCAAGACCACGAGATCCTGCACTCTCAGAAAAAAAGGTACAAAAGCTGTCACTGGAACTACCCTTTAAAAACGTGCTGATACTAGGCACTAATATGTTCCCTTTTAGGTGCAAGGCTGTAGCTTTTGAAAGCTGTTGTACCTTTTTTTCTGAGGGTCAGTCATTTTTTAGGGATGCACCTATATGAAAATGTTGGCCGATACCGATAATTCTTTATAGTTTAAAGCCGATAACCGATATATCGGCCGATAAATCTAAATATACGTTTTTATATCATTTTTGAGAGCCTGATTACAAAAACAAAAGTCTCACCATTAAAATCCACGTCCCAAACACACAATTATGATGTTCTCATTATAATTTTATGTAGTCGATATGACAGACTTGCGGTGCACATGTTGCACTTTACTGTATTTTCCTTTTTTGAAGTGATTTCAATCATATTTCAAGCAATTCAAAACCATAATGTTGAACAGTGGCGCATCTGAAGTGTCTCAGCTGAAGGAAATAATACATTATTTATCGGCTTTAATATATCGGCCTACTTTTCTTATTGGGCTGATGACAATAACATTAAAAAATGAACATATATCGGCCGATACCGATACGGTGGCTGATATATCGTGCATCGCTAGTTATTTGATTATTTCTGTAACAATAATCTAGTATCTAATAACATAAACATTTCCCAAAGTAAATTACTTTCTTTCTTCTGTGAAACACAGCAGGAGCAAGAAAGTTGTACAGGTTTGACACGAGAGCCAGTAAACAATGGGAGAATTGTTGTTTTTTGGTGAATTATCCCAATCTGTTCATCACAGTTCATTACGACAATTGATTTGTATCGCAAGTCTTCTGTAATGTTGTCTAAATATTGAAATGAGGCATTATCTAATTAAATATGCATGCACTAATTTGCATGCATTTCCATAACATAAATCTGAACATTGGATAAAGCCAAGTTCATTATTCTTGTTAATCACTTTTGACATATTAAAGGTTTTTGCGGAGAAAGGTTTTAACATTCAAATGTCATATGAATCAGGTGAATGTTAAATGAACAAACCTCCAGAATATACAGTGGATAGGAATAAACCTGTAAAGTTTGGTGTAAGTGGTGATTTCTCATTTAGAAAGAAATGACATTTTCCTGTATGTATTGGAACGGATCCTTTTCTCATTTGTGAAAAGTCTCAGAAGCAAAAGTCATAAACTTCTATAGCGGTGAATGAGAGATGACACCAATTATAATTTGTGTATTTGCATTTGCTCTAATAGCAAAAGAAAGGTCTGTGATAGCGTTTCTACGACTTTCCAAGAGAGGAAAATACATAGAGAAAGATGTCAATTTATATGTCAGTTAATATATCACAAGGTATAGCATTATAAATGTGTATTAATTTAAAAGATATATATATATATATATATTAAATTCCCCCTGTGGTCAAACATTTTATCCCTTAAAACTCATCTTTGATCACCAAAATTACATATTTAAATGTTTTTTTCCTTGAAAATAATTTCTTCATGGCTTAAAATATCTTGAATGTAACTCGACACCCTTCCCTCATTTAGTATTCGCGGTTCTATGAATATGCAAATGAGCCCCGCCTCCACTCACTCACTCAGCTCAGAGATCCACTGGTTGACGATCACACGTTGATCTGATTGGTTACAAGGTCGTTTGTGACGTCAGAAACACCAGCGATTTCAAACCGTGTTTTTGAGACTGTCTTTGGTTCACTGCAGTTTTAAGCAGAAAATACTCAGCAATGCTGTCGACTTATGAACTTACACACGGTTTGTGTTAAAGCACATTAAAAACACCACATAGACACATAAACAACATTTAAAAGCTGGATTTTCACCACAGGGGGACTTTAAATATGCATTTTGGATTCTAGTCTGAAAGAAGACAAGTTATGGAAGCAAAATAGACCAAAATCTCTAAACGTGACCAGTGCATAAAACACAATGGTGTCTTGAAGTCCAGACTAAAGAAGCACGTAAGGAAAAAAGCCGTATTGTAAGAACTTGTGACCTAAAAAGAATTCGCTCTAATTTGAAGCTCATGAAATCTAATGCAAAACTTGAGAATCCATTTGTGCGCAGTTCACTGGCTTGGAAGTTGACTGGATTAAATCTGAGTTTTATAGGATAATAATGAGTTAAGGACTTTTTGCCAGCGTATCTCTCCTTGGGGCTCTGCTTGGACTCTGCTTGTCTAAAGGGCAGCGGGAATGGACGTGCAGACAGATGAATGGTGCTTGGACTGAGCTTATTTGTGTTTAATGTGCCATAAGGGGGTGAGGTAATTAGCTTTAGGTCAGGTAGTAAAACAGGTGCAGATGAATGAAAGCCGTGCAGCTCATGTAAATGAGAGATGATCTTGACTGTCTGAATATTTTAGGCCAGAATGGATGTAGTTGGTCCAGATCTGGTTTCAGATGTTCGTTATGTCGACAGGCAGAAAGTTACAACAGCTACAATGACGATGCACAATACAAAAACATTAATGGCATAATAATACTCTATTGTAATCAATGGCAATTTCGTGTTTTGTTTTATTATGGCGCCATCAAAAGTACATGTGTGTGTCAAATTTGGTGAAAATATATCACTTTGTTTTGTAGTTATAGACATTTATATGTATGAGCACATTATAAATGATTCATGGGCGACATTGATTGGATTTTTTTGCCACTTACTATCAACATTTTAATATTGGGGGAATAGCAAATTGGCAGCGACCTATGTTTCCGAATTTCCTACGGTGGTTTCGTCTCGATCGGACTAACGGTTTTGAAGATATTAGCGGAAGTTTTTTAAGTGCTAAATTACAACATTGCACAAACCATAAGGTTAAACTTGGCATGTTGGCAAGAATTCAAGAGTCTAACGAGATGACTCCCGTGAAAATAAGTCGACCACACCTAACGTTATAAGCATTTGAATATTTGATTTTACCACTAGATGGCGCTGTCTCCAAACTTCTCAGGCTCCTTCAGGGCATCGTGCTGATGACCCATACCGAGTTTTGTAACAAAATGCTAATGCATTCTCAAAATACAAATTATTTTATACTTTATGAATTTCAATACAGCATTTTACTACAAAATTCAAAATGGCCGACGGCCAAAATAACCGACATGGCAAAATTGGAAATCCTTTGACTCTGCATGCCGCTCCGAATCGAACCAGAACACTTTTAGTAAAAATAGCCATTTTTCATATCTCCGGACCAGTAGGTGGCGCTGCGATGAAACGCAGCATGTCGTCTCAGGTCATGCTTGTGATGACATGGACCAAGTTTGGTCCGAATACGATAAAGCGTTGAGGAGATACAAGCCTTACGTATGTTTTCGCAAGCACTACATAGAATTTGTTTGTACATTTTTTGAAAATGGTTTAACAAATCGACTTGAATTCCATAACTTTTTTTAGCACAGTCTGAAGATGATCTGGTTTATATTTAGTGAAAATCGGATCAACGAACTAGGAGGAGTTAGAAAAAGTAGTTTTTTTGGAAAATTTTACGAATTGAATTTTGTTTCTAGCCCTAATGATTCAAAAGTTATTAACACAAACGTTTGTCAAACTTTGGACAGTTGGTGGCGCTAGAGGGATTCAGATAGAGACTCCAAATTTGCAATGGTGAATGTTTGGACTTACCTCTATCAGTGTGCCAAATTTCATAACTTTTTACCAAATGCTTCTCTGGCGTAGACTCAAGTGCGGGAAAAAGAAGAAACGTAATAATAATAACAATAGGAACGCCAGCTGATGCAATAGGAGCATACGCTTGGCCCTAATCATGCAAATTCAGCTCAATTCAGTTCAGTGTTGATTTAGTTCAGTTCATTGTGTAAATTATGCAACAAGTTCAATTCTGCTGTAAAGCAGCTCCACAGAAGACAATAATGTCATTATTCAGATTAATTCAGTTCAAGATTTGTTCTCATCCAACAATGTCAGTGCAGTTAAATCAATAATATTTCTGAATATTAACCCTAACTAAGCAAGCTGAAGGCGACAGTGGCAATGAACAAGATCAAGGTGGCCGAAATAGAGAAAAAACACCAAGATTATAATCATGCTACTTCCCAGATTCAGTTTCACTGTATATTCTGATTTCCTTCATCAGGAGTGGAACGAGAACCCAGTTACATGATGCAATTCATCTCTCTTACTTCATTTCCCCTCAGCATCCTAGCTTTAAATATCACATTTGCAGTGTGCTTGATCCTTTATTTAAAATCAAGACGCTAATGAAGATATTATAAAACAGACTCCCTCTTAGCAGTTTGAAATCAATCATTAAAATTTGTTTTAAAGGCATGACTAATTAAAAAGGGATATTTAAATGGGATTGAATTTTAATGGCGTTCTCCCTGTTACCTTTGTGTGGGGTTAACATGAGAGGAGAGGAGATTAGATATTCTCACACTAATTATGAGCGGTGTTCCCCAGGGCCGGGTAATGGGGCCGCTCGCGTTCGCATTGATCCCCTGCAGATCCGAGCGCGCCAGCATGATCCTCTGAAAACACGCCAGCTACAGTTCAGGGCCCTCAGGGCTTGTGGTTTGGATCCTGATCTCTGAGGTCAGGCGGGAAGAAAGGCGCTTTTCCGCGGTTCGCTCTCGTGGTACACGACAATCAAGAGCGGATGAGAAAATATGGGCTTGTGTTATGATGGGCTGTCATGCTTTGTTGTGAGAAGTGGTGAGAGTTTAACCTCTTGATGGATTTGAGTTTGTTTAAGGTTTTGTAGTGGTAGTTTTGGCCACTTCATTGCACTTTCCATTAAATACTGACATATGACAAGCAATGAAAGCTTGATATGGGGGGGGTGGATCACGGTAGCTTTTGCCCCAGTTTTTACACTAATTGTAGAGGGAATGCATCAAGCTCAGCCATTGAACTCTATTACAATAGCTATTTTGGTAACACTTTACAATAAGGTTCATTAGTTAACATTAGTTAACTTCCTTAGTTAACATGAACTAAGAATGAACAATACTTCTACAGCATTTATTAATCTTAGTTAATATTAATTTCAACATTTAGTAATACGTTATTAAAATCAAGGGTTGAATTTGTTAATATTAATGCACTGTGAACTAACATGAACACACAATGAACAGTTGTATTCTTATTAATTAACATTAACAAAGATTAATCAATACTGTAATCAAGGGCGAAATTGTCAATCACACATTGGGGGGGGACAGCTGTGGAACTTTTTGTGTTGGCGCATGCACACATTTTTTTAATCAAAATAAAATAAAAGTCAGAGTCCGAATGTTTGTAATTGTATAGGCTAACACAACAAGGAATTTTATTACATCTGATCGTCAAACCAACGTATAGCCTACTCACAATGATTACAGCATCGGCATCAATTACAGGCCTGAATTGACAAGAAAGCGGTCAGTGATCTCTCTCTCTCTTATATTCTTCTATAAACATATAGTGGCTATAAACATTTTGATTAAATTACTGTTACAGGATAACAGGATATTTACCATTCATAGATAGCCTATGTGCCAAATGTCTGTCAATTTCCGCACTCCTCCTAACTCTTCTTCTGTTTGGTTTTTCCTAACTTACTGACGATGCACGAGCTACTAGGGATAGGAAAACATGACATGGATTTCAGGAGAAATAGGTTTTGCTAAATGTATAGTGTAAGGCAGGGGTCCCCAACCCCCGGGCCGCGGACCGGTACCGGTCCGAGGGTCATTTGGTACCGGGCCGCACAGAAAGAATAAATAACTTATTTCCGTTTTATTTATTCACACATTTACCTGTTCACATATTGTGTCTTTTGCGCGCTCAAGTTTGTTATTTCAAATGTAGGCGCGCGGTATGCGCGCTCATAATTGAAGCGACGCGCCCGTTTTTTCCAAGCGCGTCCGCGCCGCATCGAGATAAAAACATCTCAACTTTTCAGAATGCCGCAAGCGCACTGTAGGTCACGTGACAAGAACCAACCACTCATCTTCCACACTGTAAACTGCTGCACTAGTTACTAGTAAAAAATATTTTTACTAAAAATATTAATGCTCACAACTGATTCCTTGTTAAATCCATCATTGTTTATACAGAATTGTTCTATATATAAATGTGTATGTGTTTGCTATTTCTGGTGTTTTATGACCACTTCAGTTATAGTCTAACCTCAGACAAATACAGAGCCGTTGCGCAGGAGAGATAAGTTAGTTTCACGGCAGAAGCTCCGTTTACTGATGCTTGGGCCAACTTTTCTTAAAATATAATCAAACTGGTCCTTGTCCACTCTGAAATAGGCTTTGAACCTCCCATTGTCCAGGCGGAGCTCCTGAATCCGCTGGTGAAATTCCCCATGGTTTTTGCGTTTTTGTAGTATCGGTTGCACGGTCTTGCACCCAAACACTGCAGCGTTTTTTTTTTCACTCTTCTTAGTAAATAAATCTTGTAACAGAGTTACAGCAAGGGTTTTTCGGTGGTGGAAATCCATTGCTGAAATTTCCTTGCTGTAACGGAGAGCGCAGCGGATGGTTGTTTAGCAACGGAGGCCGGAGTGCAACCTCGCGCCTAGCGTTTTCTACGCGTTTTTAGGAGCACCTTAAAGGCCGGTCCGTGAAAATATTGTCTGACATTAAACCGGTCCGTGGCGCAAAAAAGGTTGGGGACCGCTGGTGTAAGGCAAGTCGAATGGATTTGGGAAATGGACCGGCCGGGATTTTATATTTTCGGAGCTGGGAAGAAAGACGTAGGCTATTTGCAATCACATCTGGCCCTGCCCGCATAATCATTCAAGCCGCGTTTCCATTAGGCTACCCTTCAAATTGCGCAAATGGAAATTGCATAGCCTAATGAAAATGCGCACAATGGAAACACGTCCATTTCGCAAAAACTCCCGTTTATCCCAATAAAGTTTTTACGCTCGCATGAGGAGGTTTTTCAGGCAATTTGAAAAAGGAATATTTCGCAAAACTGCAATGGAAACGGGTTTTGCGCATTTACAGTCACCTGACTTACGCGGTGTGTTTTGGGTCCGTGTCCGCAAATAATAATAATAATTATCATCATTATTATAACATTTATTATATGTAGAAGACGCTTTTATCCAAAAAAGGAACAAAGCAATTCGTCACATTTCATTCATAATACAGGTTGGACAATAATAATAGGGCTAAGATTATCACAAATAAACACAAGATTTTGACGCATATCCAAGTGTGTGTGCGGACTGGGTGTGGAGCGCGCACTGGGTGGCACAGAGGCGTGGGCGCGAACACTTGCATTTTCCTATCAACAGTCGAAACAACTTAAAATACTCTGTCATTTCTGGTCATACAGAATATAATAATACATTATTCGCAACTACTTTTATTTGCGTAATCTCACAATAACAAGAAAACGATGTGCTTTTGTAAAATAAAATAAAACAATCAGGCGCGCTTTCATGATCTCCGTGAACTGAAGCGCGAGAACTGATAGGCTAGCCTTTGTAGACTGAAGCTTTAATTAAATGTCCACTTTAAAAGGAACAAATTCGAATCGAAAGCTAATACCTTCTGATTATGTAATCCGTATGAAGGTGCATTTCTCTCTAAAGGTGCATCCGGAGATGGAGATATGTTTTTAGCCGACACTGATTTAGGAAAACAATAGTTTATTAATAAACAATTAAAATGCCTCGTTATTTTTTCAGACACATTTATTATAGCCTAACTCACCCATACATCCCCTTTCTGTAGGCTGTGGTTATGGCTCTTCTCATTCAGCACTGCGGGAAAAATATAATTTCCAGGTTCTAATTTGGCCTTAGAAAACCAGTAAAAGCTACATTTTTTTTTTCCATATTAATTTGTGAATATTTTAAATGTTTAATAAAGGGGCAAAAAGTCATAAACAAATATCTGAAAATTCGTCTCTCTCTCTCTCTCTCTCTCTCTCTCTCTCTCTCTCTCTCTCTCTCTCTCTCTCTCTCTCTCTCTCTCTCATATATATATATAGGCCTATATATATATTATATATATATATATATTTTTTTTTTTTTTTTTTTTTTGCAGAATTTGGTGTAGGCCTACAGGTCAAACTAAAATGTTGGTGTTCACCTTTGCGTTTTAAAAATACAACAACCGTTCATTTTTCGTTTTGCAATTACGGGTTAAATAAGAAAAATGAATGCAAGTACACTGACCGTTTGGACATAATACGAGACAGAGTTCTTTATTGAATTCATAAAATAAACAATAATTACAGGAATAGTCTACTGGACTCTAAACCCACTGATCTATATAATGACATTAATAAAGTCATTCTATTGATCAGTGTCTAAACCTCAAAGAAATGCCACAATCAAGACATCGGAGCAGAAATGAGGGAGAAACACCCAGGAACTCCGTGTCTTTCCCTGCCATTAACGCTTGGATAACACGCCACGTCTCCTTCCATTAATAATAATAATGTCTATGCGGTGGCTGTGATATAGGCTATAAACCTACCAACGTCCGTTGCCACGATTTTTGGAATGACTTATCGCGAGAGGAAAAAAAGACGTTTTAGTCGCATAACATCGGTTAATGGAACGCCGTCATTTCGCAATAGTTTTTTATCGACATTTAGAAAATATCGCAAAAGTTTTGCGCAAATCTGTAATGGAAACGCGCCCCAAATATGATTAAATATTGGGGGGGACAAATTGCCCTTCGTTGAATATTGGGGGGGACGTGTCCCCCTGTCCCCCCATAGAATTACGCCTATGACTGTAATAAATGTATTGATCATGGTTAGTTTATGTTAGTTAATACATTATCTTAATGTTAACTAATGAACCTTATTGTAAAGTGTTACGGCTATTTTAAAATAGTCAAACAACCAAAGTCACATTTATTTGTATAGCGTTTTTCACAATATACAATTTTCTCAAAGCAGCTTTACATTTAGCAGAGTAGAGCTGTTCATTAAGTTAAATAAAGTCCCCCTGTGGTGGAAATCAAGTTTTTAAAGTTGTGTATGTGTGTATGTGGTGTTTTTAATACGCTTTAAGACACACCATGTGTAAGTTCATAAGTCGACAGCATTGCTGAGTATTTCCTCCTTAAAACTGCAGTGAACCAAAGACAGTCTCAAAAACACGGTTTGAAATCGCTGGTGTTTCTGACGTCACAAACGACCTTGTAACCAATCAGATCAACGTGTGATCGTCAACCAGTGGATCTCTGAGCTGAGTGAGTGAGTGGAGGCGGGGCTCATTTGCATATTCATAGAACCGCACATACTAAATGAGGCGAGGGTGTCGAGTGACATTGATTTGTGATCAAAGATGAGTTTTAAGGGATACAATTATTAACTACAGGGGGACTTTATTAATATTAATATAAACAATCACACAGCTTAGATTTACTATATAGTATGTATTGCTTTACATGAGTGGACTGTGTTTTTATTTAATTTGTGGGAAATAATATACATTTATAAGTAACTTCAAACATTTGTTTTTTGCCTTACAAATCAGGGTTTTTAAACTCTATTTAGTAATTTTCCAAATTTTGCTACTAGACATTTAAAATAAGCCTGCACGTATTTAGTTGTGAAGATCATTGCGGATGCTCTGTGTTTGATTATGTTTGTTTATTATGTCTGGGCGTTGTTGATGCTCACATGATGTGATTCCCGCAGCGGCCGTGTTGTGTGAGCTGTGCTAGATCATGATATATGAATAACTTGTGTGTGTGTTTATGGAAAGGCTTGCTTACAGAGAGAGGCCGATCACAACCAGCTGGCAGTGCATGATGGTCTCGTGAACTCCCGTGATTGACATCTCTAGTTTATCACATTCGTGATGCATTCGTATTGACATGCTGAAATATTTCCAGACTGATGTACGTGTGTTGACCCGCAGCTCTCAGAGGAGGCGAGCGGCTGAAGCAGAGCTGTGTGTACACACATTTGCACAGTCAAACAGAGCAGCGGACGTGTTGTTAGTGTGTTAACACTTACACTCTTGTGTTGTGTGTGTGTGTGTGTGTGTGTGTGTGTGGCAGGTCTGGATCCAGAGAGACATTTAGGAAAATCCCTGGCGGAGATGGAACCGTATCTGCACGAGGTCAGAGGAAAATAATATTAATAATGATAATAATAATAATGAACCTCCTTCAGCTGTTTCTGCTCCAGCTTTCACTTCAAGTCGAGTCTCCTTCATTTATACAGCGCTTTAACAATACAGATGTTCACAGCAGCTTTACAGTGATAACAGGAGATTACAGTAACAGAGATTGTTTAGGCTTACAGCAGCTCTAGAATAAAGTTATTGTCCAGATAAAGTTAGTTTTGATTGATTCAGATCAAGTGTTTCACTGTCAGGATGTTTTGACTGATGACACATTGATTCAGTCGTTTCTTGCAAATCACCATCATAATGTTCTTTAAGGTTTAGTCCAAAATCACACACACAGGTGAAACTCGAAAAATTAGAATATCGTTCAAAAGTTCATTTATTTCAGTAATTCAACTTAAAAGGTGAAACTAATATATTATATAGACTCATTACATGCAAAGTGAGATATTTCAAGCCTTTATTTGTTATAATTGTGATGATTATGGCTTAGAGATATGAAAACCTTTTCACAATATTCTAATTTTGAATTTGGGGTTTTCATAAGCTGTAAGCCATAATCATCAACATTATAACAAATAAAGGCGAGTTTCACCTGTAATCCGGTGAGATGGAGCACCTTTCGTTTGTAAAATAATTTATTCACTGCAAATCCACATGAAATCATGGTAGATTACAGTGCCGATCAAAAAAATAAATACAGGAAAAAAACTGATTTTGCAAAATATTATTAGAATTAAAATCATCTGTTTTCTATGTGAATATATAGTAAAGTGTAATTTATATCCTGTGATCAAAGCTGAATTTATCATCATTGCTCCAGGCTTCAGTGTCACATGATTCTTCAGAAATCACTCTAATATGAGGATCTGATGCTCAAGAAACATTTATGATTATTATCAGTGTTGAAAACAGTTCATATTTTTGTGGAAACCGTCATACTTTTTATTTTTCTTGATTCTCTGATGAATAGAAAGTTCAAAAGAACAGCATTTATTTGAAAATATAATCTTTTGTAACATTATTAATGTCTTTTACTGTCACTTTTGATCAATTTAATGCATCCTTCATCAATAAACATATTAATTTCTCTTTTCTTTTTTAAATCTTACTTGGAAAAATATTAAGCAGAAAAAAACTATTTTAATCAGTTTTCAACATTGATAATAATGAGAAATGTTTCAGATCCTCATATTAGAGTGATTTCTGAAGGATCATGTGACACTGAAGACTGGAGTAATGATGATAAATTCAGCTTTGATCACAGGAATAAATGACACTTTACTGTATATTCACATAGAAAACAGATGATTTACACTGGAATAATATTACACTGTTTTTACTGTATTTTTTATCAAATTAATGCAGAGCAGAAGAGACTTTCAAAATATACAGTAAAAAAACCTTTTAACCAGTAGTGTAAATAAACATTTGCTATTAATAGCCAGCAAAAAATAGCTATATCATGTAATTACTAATAACTGTAATGTTACTGTAATATGAATACAGTGATGGTGTGATTCAGCTTTCAGAGAAGTATGGAGTTCATATCTGTGGGGAAGGAGGCGAGTACGAGACCTTCACCGTCGACTGTCCGCTCTTCAAGAAGAAGATCGTCATGTAAGTCTCAAACACAACGCCAACATGCGTGTGTGTGTGTGTGTGTGTGAGACTGTGTGTCTTGTGTTTCAGTGACTCTGCGGAGACCGTGATCCACTCGGCCGATGCCTTCGCTCCTGTGGGATACCTGCGCTTCACACGCATGCACACCGAGGACAAAGCAGAAGTACGACCCAGCTTAGGCCAGTCCCGCTCTAAAGTCCACTTATGAAGCCAGTTATGTGACCGCAAGTGATCATGTGACCGAGAGTGACCGCGAGTGATCATGTGACCGAGAGTGATCATGTGACCGAGAGTGATCATGTGACCGTGAGTGATCATGTGACCGAGAGTGATCATGTGACCGAGAGTGATCATGTGACCGAGAGTGATCATGTGACCGTGAGTGACGTCAGGACGGCGACGGGCTCTTTGCTGCAGTTTCAGGAAACACTCTCAATGTTACAGTCACACACAAAGTAAAACTTTTATTTGAGATTCTGTGAGCTTGAGTTTTGTCTCATCGGTGTTATTCACAAAATGGATCATTTACAACAAATTAAAGATTTATTTTGTGCACGCAAATGTTTTTAGTCCATTTAAATGTATGCATTTCTATGATTTCTCTGGGAATCGAACCCTTCCACAACTTTTGTCAGTTGGACCTCCTGGACGTCCAGTAAAATATTAGTAATATATATTAGTAATACTTATATTAGTATAGGTTCATATTCTCGCGGTTCTCTGATGTTGGCTAATGGTCACATGACATGGAAGTAAACGGACAAAATACTTTTTCTGAAGGAATTTTTTTTTTGTGTTTAATTTGTATTGGTTTTATTATTATTTTTATTATACTGTATATATGTATGAAATGGGAGGAAATGATCTTTCGCTGCTTTTGTGTTCTCGCTAAGCTTTCCGTTCCCCTGAGAAACGTTTGTGATGGAACATTCTCCGTACGGTCACTCCGCTATGGGATGATTTTAGTATCAAAATGATTAACACGTGCAAGCACACTTATCAATGAACTTGATACATGTTGCAGAAATGTTTTATCCATGCCTTTCAACTTGTGTGTGCAAAATTCAAAATTGAATGAATGTGAAGCAATTTGTACAAATAGAGACATTTTTGTGAATACAAATGTTTTCCTTTGTATTAGTGTATCATAATTTGCACATGCAACACAGAAGACGTGCATGTGTGGATCAGGTGACGCGCGTGCATTCATTGACTCGATTCATTGAGTCGATCCTATTTGATTCATTTGGATTTTGAGACTTTCATTTCGCGGGTTTCGCCTTGCACGATCCACACACAGCTGTCTGAGAAAAGCTGCTACCACTAGATGGCAGTATTCTGCTAAAACAGACAACGGCAGCATAATCAAGCGTTCTTCCGCATTTAAGACGCTTAATGAGAGTGATATTGAAGCACCAAATTTAGTACACAATAATATAGGCCTACCCTATTAATAAAGCATACTTTATAGAGGCAAACATTACGTCAGATTATGAACAACACCCATAGAAAACCATTATAAAACGCTTAACGTGCAATCGCGCGTTGCATGCTCAGTAAGGTGTATTGGCTACTGAGTTTAAATATCACCGTCTTACTGCATTGACGTTAAGCTTTTTCTTTATAATATGCTCTATGGGAGGAAAACTATATAGCCTACAGACAAGAGACAACATGAACGCAACGCACGGCGTTTCAAGTTAATAACATTTTCCTTCCCGAGCCTGTTAAAAAGAAAAAGCTGAACATGAAATAAAAATTCTGCAGTTGCGTTTAACTTTGCATGTGAATGGGAGAGCAACCGGTCCGAGAGTGCAGTGAAGTAAGTTTTAGGTTTGATATTCGCCTCATTTTATAAAGGGACCATCTGCAAACTCCACTCACAGTCAAAAAAATATAAACGTCCAGTCATTCATTCAAATGAACATATTTCCAAGGTTATATTATAACCTTGGAAGTCTAGTGGGCAGACTGACTTAGCCTACTGTTACTGTACTATGTCCAGCCAATATCTCGATTGAACAGTAGCCTACAATTGTTTAATTTACTGTAAATTGTTTTTCTATTCATGTTCCAAAGGTTGTAGTACGTTCCTAGTGACAAGTCAGGTGAAATTTTACATTATTCACTTGTAGTAAGTCACCAAAAACCCGTTTGGTTAATTACAGTAATTTTTTTATAAAATAATAATTGTTTACTAAATAGGCTACCTGAAGGGAGTTATTGGGGCAATTTCACCTGTAGTAAGCCAGTCTAGTCACTGAACATACTACAACCATTTTGAACATGAAAAAACCCTTTTGGTGAATTACAGTATTTTTCTGCAGAATACAGGCTACATGAAGGGAAGTATTGTCCAAATTTTACTTGTAAGTCAGTCTTACAGAAACCTTCTACGAGCTTTGGAATTTGAAAATGTCTGTTATTAAATTTAAAAAGTAATTTGAATTAAAACATTATACGTTTTAACCACTGATCTATATAGAATGACATTATAGATCAGTGGTTTTAACGCAGTTAGTGGAATTGGCAGACGTTCCCTTGTGCATCATGAGCTGTGGTTAGCGCGTCAAAGCATTCTCGTGTAGAAATATGCAGCTACAGGCCCGCTACGCCAGTTGATTTTCAATTAATATTTCATGTCGATATACAATGGTTGCATATTGTTAAAACTCATCGTGCTATAGTAAGACTATATAGCCTATGGCTTAAGGGTCAAGGGAAAACAAATGTACTGCGAAAATCGTCTTTAATATTTAAAAACAGACATTTTCAAATTCCTGCTTGTATACTATGTACACAATGTGTAGTCAGATAAAAATAAGCATATAATATGAACACAACTGCGAAATTTCACCTTTTTTTTAACAGGAAGGAAAATTGTATTAACTTGAAACGCCGTGCGTTGCGTTCATGTAGTCTCTTGTCTGTAGGCTATATAGTTTTCCTCCCATAGAGCATATTATAAAGAAAAAGCTTAACGTCAATGCAGTAAGACGGTGATATTTAAACTCAGTAGCCAATACACCTTACTGAGCATGCAACGCGCGATTGCACGTTAAGCGTTTTATAATGGTTTTCTATGGGTGTTGTTCATAATCTGACGTAATGTTTGCCTCTATAAAGTATGCTTTATTAATAGGGTAGGCCTATATTATTGTGTACTAAATTTGGTGCTTCAATATCACTCTCATTAAGCGTCTTAAATGCGGAAGAACGCTTGATTATGCGGCCGTTGTCTGTTTTAGCAGAATACTGCCATCTAGTGGTAGCAGCTTTTCTCAGACAGCTGTGTGTGGATCGTGCGAGGCGAAAACCGCGAAATGAAAGTCTCAAAATCCAAATGAATCAAATAGGATCGACTCAATGAATCGAGTCAATGAATGCACACGTGTCACCTGATCCACACATGCACGTCTTCTGTGTTGCATGTGCAAATTATGATACACTAATACAAAGGAAAACATTTGTATTCACAAAAATGTCTCGATTTGTACAAATTGCTTCACATTCATTCAATTTTGAATTTTGCACACACAAGTTGAAAGGCATGGATAAAACATTTCTGCAACATGTATCAAGTTCATTGATAAGTGTGCTTGCACGTGTTAATCATTTTGATACTAAAATCATCGCATACTCCGCCGCCCCTCTCGCCGCCCTGCCAGCGACGCCGTGGAAAGATTCGTGGACGCTCTGATGCTCTGACGTAGATCGAATGCGTGGTCTTTTTTAAAACTGTATTTAAAGGGGCCGCAAAGCAAACAAGCATGTCGATCGTTATTTTTGCAGAAAATTGATCGATGGAAAGAACTTAACAATTATAGTGACATGTTTGCTAATGAAATAAACCAATTGAAAGCCATTTGTGTGGTGTGGCTTTTGTGTTCATGGTTAAGTGCTATTATAATTTGCATTCCCGCTGAAAAAGTGGTTTAGCACGAAAATCTTGCCTATAAATAGTGTTGCGCGCCTTCTTATCAAATTCAAATGATCAACCTCCTCTGTTTTGCTTGGGAACTAATGTGGTCGGAACCAAAGTGTACAGGACTGCGTTCTCTGGAATTCTCTCAAACGGAGCACTTCTACTTTACGATTGGTTGCCGTGCCATAGCTCATTACCATAAAGTTGACCTGACTTCAACTCTCCTCGCCGCTCTCACCGTCCAAGACGCGCCGCCCTCGCCGGAGCTCGCCGGCGGTGTGAACGCACAGTATGAGATTGGAGGCAACATCTATTTCAGTGCCAAGCGTTTTTTGGAGGAATGCAATGTATCCAGGAAACACAATTTCCAGAAGCATTCAAATATAATAATTATTATTATTATATAATATAATTTCTTGTTTTTTTTCCAAAAGCACTCTCTAATCTGCTCATGTGTAAATGAAGACACAGCCGTTCTTCATCCTGAAACGCAGCGCATCAGACTATACACTATACAGTCCCCCTGTTCAATCTTTTTATCCCTTAAAGGGGCGGTTGATCATGATTTCACTTTTCTAGCTTTAGTTAGTGTGTAATGTTGCTGTTTGAGCATAAACAACATCTGCAAAGTTTCAATGCTCGCAGTTCAAAGCAAAGGGAGATATTTGCTTTTAAAGAAATCATTTTTTAAGGACTACAACAAACGGCTGGTAACTCGATTTATAGATTATCATGACAGAATATGCTAATAAATGACTAGAAGATAACTACACATCAGCTACATAAATTCATCAACTAGCCATTCTACATGTTGTCACTTCTTCTTGAGTCTCTCCATCTTTCTGACTCCGGTTTGAACATAAAAGGCTAAAAGTTTTTGAAATTTTCAGTGTGTGTGTGTTTGTTTGAGGTCAAAGGACACGAGCTCTTGTAGCTCCGCCCCCTGTGCCGGGAGCAGCTGCTCATTTGCATTTAAAGGGACACACACACACAAAAAAAAAATGGTGCGTTTTTGTTCACCCTGACAACTTTAACAAAATATCTGTGGGGTATTTTGAGCTAAAACTTCACACACACACTCTGGGGACATCAGAGACTTATTTTACATCTTGGGAAAAGAGCATTATACCCCCCCTTTAAAACTCATCTTTAATGACCAAAATGACAGAAACGTTTTTTCCTTGAAAAAAAAACTTCTTCATGCCTTAAAATATCTTGAATGTAACTCGACACCTTCGCCTCATTTAGTATTCGCAGTTCTATTAATATGCAGATGAGCCCCGCCTCCACTCACTCCCTCAGCTCAGAGATCCACTGGTTGACGATCACACGTTGATCTGATTGGTTACAAGGTCGTTTGTGACGTCAGAAACACCAGCGATTTCAAACCGTGTTTTTGAGACTGTCTTTGGTTCACTGTAGTTTTAAGCAGAAAATACTCAGCAATGCTGTCGACTTATGAACTTACACATGGTGTGTCTTAAAGCACATTAAAAACACCACATACACACATAAACAACATTAAAAGCTGGATTTACACCACAGGGGACTTTAAATAAATCGCAGCGTTCGATTTAATCAGATGTATCGTTATTTGAGTCATTTCAACTCTCAAACCCGTGTTTAGAAACAGTGATGTGCAGAAGTGCACTGTTCGCCTCATCATGTCTCCATCCGCACGGTTACTGCATGCTAGTGGTTTACATCCCGATTCTCTGTGTCCCGTATGTAGAGCCGGTGACGTCTGCAATGTTCACACACACGTCCAGTCACATCACCCTCTGCGTGCTCAGGTACGCTGGGAAGGTTATTCATGTGACTTTGTGTTGAGCGTTTCCTCACACTGTTGTTGTTGTGATGATGTCCTTAAGGAGTGTGTGCTGCTCATGCCCGTGTGTGTGTCCACATACTGCTCTCATGTTATAATGCGGCCTCGATCGAGGTCACCGTGACCTTTAACCCCTTACCAGACACACCCCACCCCATTGTGCGTTACATTCGAAGTGTGTCATCATGTGATAGTTTTATGAAAGCAATCAGAAATCAGCGAGTGCTTTATAATATGCATGTTATGATAATGTTCTGTTCTTGTGGAGGAGTTGGTGTGTTTTGGGTCACGCCGTGTCCTCAGTCTCAGCTCCTGGCTCTCTGCGGCCGCGTGTTTGTTTATGTGTGTGTTCTGCTGTGTGTCGGTGGAGGATCGGGGGTTTGAGGGGGTAAAAACACACGGCGCCCGCAGCGCAGGGAAACCCTGCGAGAGAAGCTCCGTCGAGAGCACTCTCCGTCACGCTGACAGATCCACGCTGACACGGCTGGGGGGGGGGGGGGGGGGGCGCACACACACACACACACACACACTGCAGGGTAATTAATCTAATCATCGTATGGTCAACTGCAGATGACAGCGGGACATTAAAGAGATCTGAAATATTTATTAAAAATGTGCCGTGTCCGGCCTGCTGTAATCAGGTGGTGTGTGTGTGTGTGTGTGTGAGGGGGTCTTCTTGGCCAAACCCCCGGGTGTGACCCGGATGACACCTGGGAACATCGGACTGAACCCGCTCCGGGAATACGCAGACGTGTGGACGCCCATTTTCTTTTAAACGCGAGAAAAAAAAAAAAAGTCATTATGAGAGAAAGTCGAGTATTATGACAAAAGTTTGACTTGGTATCTCAGGATTTTTACTTTTCTGACACTTATTTCATAATCAGGGCTTAGTATCTTATAATTTTGCTGTTTTTATCTCATAATTATGACTAAGTATGTCCTAATTTTGAAACTTATTTTATAAGTATGACTTAAAAAACACAATTATGAGATAAAAAATTCACAAGACACTGTCATAGTTTTATCTGTCACTTTATCTCATAATGCCATCTCAGAATTTAGATTTTTTTATTTCAAAATTGTCTTAGCATCGTATAATTTTGACTTTTTCTGATCATTATTAGTGTTTCTTAATTTTGACACTAAAAATAATTATTAGTATGTCAATTTTGACACTCTTTTCATAATTGACTGAATATCTCATAGTTTTAACTTTTTTATCTCATAATTGACATTTCATAATTTAGTTTTTATCTTATATTAATGACTTAATTATTATTTTTACTTTATCTCATAATTGTTAGTATGGGAATTTTGACACTTATTTCATCATTTTGACTTTTTATCTCATAATTGATTAACGTTTTTTTAATTTTGATAATTTCATACAATTATTAGTTTCAATGTTGACACGTATTTTTGAATTAGAAATTAATGTGTAAAATACTAATTTGATATATGTATATATATTTCTATACTCTATAATAAGAAGTATGAGTAGAAGTTCTGAATGGCCGGTAACTTAGTTTTAATTTAGTAGCCAAATTGGTTGGTGGGTGAAAGTTCATTTCAAACCCTGATCATAATTACTTGACATCTCGTAGTAAACTCATACTTGTGACTTTTTATCATAATTGTGACTTTTTATCTCATAATTCTGATTTAAAAGCATGTGTTGGTCATGGGGTTCCACACTGAGATGAGGATCATATTCATATATATTCCAGCATATCAGCCTGCAGGTTGACTGATCAAGCGTGTGTTTTCCGGGGTGTGTGTGTGTGTGTGTGTGTGTGTGTCGTCTCCTACAGGGCTCGGGAGCACTGCCTCTCAGTAGATGTCCTTGCCAGAACACCATTGACAAGATGACAGAAGAGCTGGAATATGCTGATAAATCTCCAGACGTCCAGCGAGCGTGTCCATCAAACGCTGAGCGCAGTTGTCAGCCGGAGCAGGGTGAGCTGTGTGTGTGTGTGTGTGTGTGTTCTGGTATAAAGCACATCATATTGCCTGCCTGCAGTATAACTGTTACTTCATTGAAATCCTTTCAAAACTGTATTGGTTCATCAACACTAAAACAAAAGTAGCACGGCTGTACTCTGGTCTTCTTGACGAGACGCTATGATAATGCCATGTTTATGTTTATGGTTGGAGAGCCGGTCAGAAGATCATTTTGCATTATTACAATAACAAAACAAAAGCACATCTAGAGAAGCAGCTCCCGGCCGCCCTCGTCACAGCTCCAAGCCCTGGTGAACACAGTGTTTTTGGGGGATGAACCGTGTGTTTTGCCATTATTAATTCCATGGTGTTTATAAATTATACAGTATATTTTTGTGTAAAGTTAATCGTTCAGCTTCATGATATTCTCTATGCCGGAAAAGAGCTTCCTCTTACAGTGAATATAGAAGTCTACACACTCCTGTTGAAACTTTTTTCACCTTTAATGTAAAAATGTACCGAAAACCAAAGACACATTTTAGAGAAACATAAAAATTTATAGAGATAAATTACCTTAATGCATCAGTAACATCAATGCATTTTTCAAGTCCATGTGTATCCAGTTGTTGATGGAGTGAATTAAAATAAGAATTATCTTGATTTTTAGTTGTTTTGGATTATTTTAATGCTTGTTTTATCATATTTTAAATCATTTTAAAGGAGTAGTTAATTTCAAAATTAAATTTTCCTGATAATTTACTCTCCCGCACGTCGTCCAAGATGTTCATGTCTTTCTTTCTTCAGTGGAAAAGAAATGAAGGTTTTTGAGGAACACACTCCAGGGTTTCTCCATATAGTGACTTCAATGGGGTCCAACGGGTCGAAGGTCCAGATGTGAGTTTCAGTGCAGCTTCAAAGTCTCGACACGATCCAGCCGAGGAATAAGAGTCTGATCTAGACAAACCAGCGCACATTTATAACAAAATACACATTTATATACTTTTAACCACTAATGCTGGTCTTGCACGAGCTGTGATGTGACACACATTACGTAATCAGGGTTAAAGGTCACGCGTGTTCAGGTTCAGAAATGTAGAGTGAAAAACTCCATCTCATTTTCTCCTCTAACTTCAAAATCGTCCGACATCGTTGTTTTACCTTTTATTTATTTATTTATTTGTAAATGGTGTTTGATTTAGTTTCTTTGTAAACAGTGGGTCGGTTCTTACACCTACGTCCCGCTTGACCTTTCACCCTGATTACGTAATGTGTGTCGCATCACAGCCAGTGCAAGACCAGCATTAGTGGTTAAAAGTATATAAATGTGTATTTTGTTATAAATGTCGGCTGGTTTGTCTAGATCAGACTCTTATTCCTCGGCTGGATCGTGTCGAGACTTTGAAGCTGCACTGAAACTCACATCTGGACCTTCGACCCGTTGGACCCCATTGAAGACACTATATGGAGAAAATCCTGGAGTGTGTTCCTCAAAAACCTTCATTTCTTTTCCACTGAAGAAAGAAAGACATGAACATCTTGGACGACGTGCGGGAGAGTAAATCATCAGGAAATCTTAATTCTGAAGTGAACCCCTCCTTTAAAGGGACTGTATGTAGAGTTCAGAAACGTGTTATTAGTTGTTTAAGGATATAAATATAGAGTTGATATCATCAGTGCTTGTTTGCAATGTAAGCCACCAGCTTCCCCAGGGAGCGCATGAGCGGGTGACGTGAGCAATGCACATGTAGATGATGATGTTCTGTTGAAGGTTGTCTGCCGTCACACTCATCCAGGAGTCCGGCGGGTTTCCAGTGGATCAGTGGCTTGACGGCGCTTCGGTCCGAACACACACACGTCCAGAACCAGAGCCGGCACATCTTCACACTCCTGCAGAGTAAGAGTCCTCAGGTTCTGTGTTTAATGTTTAATGCAACACCACAGCGCATGTGCGTTCGGCGGCGTCTCTGATGTACAGGTCGAAACATTAGAGTATCGTGCAACAGTTCATGTATTTCAGTAATTCAAATTAAAAGGTGAAACTAATATATTTAGTATATATAACTATATGCGGTAACACTTTACTTGAAGGGGTGTGCATAAGACTGACATGACACCTTCATAATCATGACAGGACACATGAATATGAAGGAGGGTTCATGCATGTTTATGACAACTGTCATTAAGTGTCATTCGCTCAATTATGACATTTTTAATGCAAATATGACATTGTTTGAGATGTCTTTGTTATGACACCTTGACCATCATAATCTGTCATAAACATGTCATAAACATGACATAGCAAACCAACCACATGACAGTTTAATGTAATGTTAACCCGTAAAGCTAAGTGGTTTCTTAAATTTGATAATTAATCTGCTATGTCATGCTTATGACATATTTATGACAATTTATGTTGTCTTGGTAATGTCAAGGTGTCATAACAAAGACAATGTCATATTTGCATTAAAAATGTCATAATTGAGCGAATGACACTTGATGACAGTTGTCATAAACATGCATAAACCCTCCTTCATAGTCATGACAGGTGTCATGTCATGATTATGAAGGTGTCATGTCAGTCTTATGCACACCCCTTCAAGTAAAGTGTTACCGTATATACATATGCATTATTATACTTTTCTGAGGGCCGAAATTTCTGTATTGAAAATCCTTTTTTATTATGGATTTCATGTAATATTCTAATTTTCTGAGATTTTGAATTTGGGGTTTTCATAAGCTGTAAGCCATAATCATCAAAATTATAACTTTTGCACAATATTCTATATATAATACACAATATTCTTTCGAGTTTCACCTGTACGCTGCAAAAATGCTGTTTTTGTCTTGTTTCCAGTCCAAATATCTACAATTTCTTTAATCAAGATGCATTTACTAAAGTGGTAAAATGCCTGTCTTGTTAAGTTAAGTGAGATTAAGTGAGTTGTTTCTTAAAAAAAGCTAAATTATCTTCCATTGGGGTCAGAAAAATGATCTTAACTCAAACAGAAACAGGACTATTTTTCAGATCATTTGGCTTGTTTATGTTTATTTATTTCCCCAGAAAACAAGACATAATTTCTCATGGCATTTCACTCATCTAGTAAATGCATCTTGATTTAAGAATGTTTCGATATTTGGGCTGGAAACAAGACAAACAGTGAGTAAGAACAGTGTGTGTGTAGAGTTGGGGTTGTGTTCTCCCTGACGCTCGTGAGGAACTGATGAAGAATATGAAGAGCTTCTGCAGTTCGGCCCATCAAACGCTGACGGCGAACAGGCCTTTGTTCACACACACGCTTTCATTTCCCTCTTGTTGTGCCGGCAAAATGCACTTTTAAGAGGTACAGGGGCTCTTTATTCTGCGACCGCTCTTTCATTCACACGAGTGTCAGCGACTCCCTCCGTCACGAAACACACTTCAGATTAAACGAAGCTCTTCTATCGCCCGCAGAACTTTTAAAAGACTGGCCCGTAACAGCAGAGAGAAAGATCTTTAGCCGGAGCGGCTCCAGATGAAAAGCATATTTAATCTTTTTCGTCTTACTTCGCCAAACAGCCTTCACAGCGCTGAGACAATATTAAACCAGTTAATATTTAATGAGCGGCTTTCTTGTGCGAGCGAAGTGTGCTGGAACGCAAACGCCTGCGAAGGAAAAACAAACTTGACGGCGTGTGAGAGTCTAATGGGGTCTCGGGCTCTTCCATTGTGCGTGCGGCAGGGGTTTAAAACACTGTGTTTTCATGTGTGTGTGTGTGCATCTCTGAGCCTGAGGTGAGAAAGCAGGATTTCTTAGAAGTTCAGCCGCAATCTCTACTAATGAAACATGAAGAACGCTGCAAAAAAAACCCAGCATGATGCACTTAACTCTGGGGAAAGTGAACTAACATCCAGCAAAACAATCGGCCAATGGGGAAAGAGCAAACCTGACCTGATGACAGTTCTTGAAAATAGTCACTAATAAATGCTATTGGATCTTAAAACTAGACAAACATGCTTAAAACTGTGCAGTTTTTACTTTTTATAAGAATTGAATAATAAATAAAGTGAAAATTGCATTAAAACTAGAATATATGATCTTAAATCCAGTCACTAAAAATACTGTTGTGTATTTTTGTGTAAACATGCTGAGAACTGGCCAGTTTTTACTTTTTATAAGCACTAAATAATAAGTAATTTAAGTGCATTAAAACAAGAATATTTAACCTTAAATTCAGCTTCTTTAATTTTGATACACAATAACCTGAAAATAGATGAAAATTCTTAAAACATACTATTAAATTAATAATTTTAGTACACTTTACATAGATTTAAGTGCATCTTGCTTGTTTCAAGAAGGAATTTTTTTGTAAAAAAAGTGTAAAAGAAATTCATCTTAATTAAGATTCTTGAATTTAGATAGATAGATAGATAGATAGATAGATAGATAGATAGATAGATAGATAGATAGATAGATAGATAGATAGTTAGTTTGATGGATGCGTGTGTGTGTGTGTGTGTGCGTGCGTGTGTGTTTGTTTGTTTGTTTGTTTTCTAAGTGAACATGCGCAAAAACGTGCACTTTATACCCGTCACTTGTTTCTGGTCAAATCTACCTGAAAATGAGCTAAAATTCACTCTGCAAGACTGAAGAACACCAATTTTCTTAAATTAAGATTTACAGTCTAGTGTGCAATGCATTTTATAAGACTTTTTTAATGGCAAAAAAGCAAGACCTATTTTCTCTAAACAGGATTGTTGGATGTGTTAGTGCGCTGTAGTGTGTGTTCCTCTGTGTGTGTGTTTGCAGGGCGTCTGCAGGAGCGCGGCTGGCGGATGGAGCATGTGCTTCTGGTTCATCTGTACGTCAGGGACATGGAGAACTTCAGCCTCATCAACTCCCTGTACCGGAGCTTCTTCACACTGGATCCTCCAGCCAGGTACATCACTGGTGCATCACTGGTGCATCACTGGTACATCACTGGTGCATCACTGGTACATCACTGGTGCATCACTGGTGCATCACTGGTGCATCACTGGTACATCACTGGTGCATCACTGGTACATCACTGGTGCATCACTGGTGCATCACTGGTGCATCACTGGTGCATCACTGGTACATCACTGGTACATCACTGGTGCATCACTGGTACATCACTGGTACATCACTGGTGCATCACTGGTACATCACTGGTACATCACTGGTACATCACTGGTACATCACTGGTGCATCACTGGTACATCACTGGTGCATCACTGGTACATCACTGGTGAATCACTGGTGCATCACTGGTGCATCACTGGTACATCACTGGTGCATCACTGGTACATCACTGGTGCATCACTGGTGCATCACTGGTGCATCACTGGTGCATCACTGGTACATCACTGGTACATCACTGGTGCATCACTGGTACATCACTGGTACATCACTGGTGCATCACTGGTGCATCACTGGTACATCACTGGTACATCACTGGTACATCACTGGTGCATCACTGGTGCATCACTGGTACATCACTGGTGCATCACTGGTACATCACTGGTACATCACTGGTGCATCACTGGTACATCACTGGTACATCACTGGTGCATCACTGGTGCATCACTGGTACATCACTGGTGCATCACTGGTGCGTCACTGGTGCGTCACTGGTACATCACTGGTGCATCACTGGTACATCACTGGTGCATCACTGGTGCATCACTGGTACATCACTGGTGCATCACTGGTGCATCACTGGTGCGTCACTGGTACATCACTGGTGCATCACTGGTGCATCACTGGTGCATCACTGGTACATCACTGGTGCATCACTGGTACATCACTGGTACATCACTGGTACATCACTGGTACATCACTGGTGCATCACTGGTGCATCACTGGTGCATCACTGGTACATCACTGGTACATCACTGGTGCATCACTGGTGCGTCACTGGTGCGTCACTGGTACATCACTGGTGCATCACTGGTACATCACTGGTGCATCACTGGTACATCACTGGTACATCACTGGTGCATCACTGGTACATCACTGGTGCATCACTGGTGCATCACTGGTACATCACTGGTACATCACTGGTGCATCACTGGTACATCACTGGTACATCACTGGTGCATCACTGGTACATCACTGGTACATCACTGGTACATCACTGGTGCATCACTGGTGCATCACTGGTGCATCACTGGTGCATCACTGGTGCATCACTGGTACATCACTGGTGCACCACTGGTGCATCACTGGTGCATCACTGGTACATCACTGGTACATCACTGGTGCATCACTGGTACATCACTGGTACATCACTGGTGCATCACTGGTACATCACTGGTACATCACTGGTGCATCACTGGTGCATCACTGGTTCATCACTGGTGCATCACTGGTACATCACTGGTACATCACTGGTACATCACTGGTGCATCACTGGTACATCACTGGTTCATCACTGGTGCATCACTGGTACATCACTGGTACATCACTGGTGCATCACTGGTGCATCACTGGTGCATCACTGGTACATCACTGGTGCATCACTGGTGCATCACTGGTACATCACTGGTGCATCACTGGTGCATCACTGGTACATCACTGGTGCATCACTGGTGCATCACTGGTACATCACTGGTACATCACTGGTGCATCACTGGTACATCACTGGTACATCACTGGTGCATCACTGGTACATCACTGGTACATCACTGGTACATCACTGGTGCATCACTGGTACATCACTGGTGCATCACTGGTGCATCACTGGTACATCACTGGTACATCACTGGTACATCACTGGTGCATCACTGGTGCATCACTGGTACATCACTGGTACATCACTGGTACATCACTGGTACATCACTGGTACATCACTGGTGCATCACTGGTGCATCACTGGTGCATCACTGGTGCATCACTGGTACATCACTGGTACATCACTGGTACATCACTGGTGCATCACTGGTACATCACTGGTGCATCACTGGTACATCACTGGTGCATCACTGGTGCATCACTGGTTCATCACTGGTGCATCACTGGTACATCACTGGTACATCACTGGTGCATCACTGGTACATCACTGGTTCATCACTGGTGCATCACTGGTACATCACTGGTGCATCACTGGTACATCACTGGTGCATCACTGGTACATCACTGGTACATCACTGGTGCATCACTGGTGCATCACTGGTACATCACTGGTACATCACTGGTACATCACTGGTGCATCACTGGTACATCACTGGTGAATCACTGGTGCATCACTGGTACATCACTGGTGCATCACTGGTGCATCACTGGTACATCACTGGTACATCACTGGTGCATCACTGGTACATCACTGGTGAATCACTGGTGCATCACTGGTACATCACTGGTACATCACTGGTGCATCACTGGTGCATCACTGGTACATCACTGGTGCATCACTGGTGCATCACTGGTACATCACGGAGAGAGCTCTCCACGGCCAAGGCTTTCAGGGAAACTTCAGCAAAAACAGCGTTCAAGTCATCCCTGATTTACTGGATGAGACTTTTACTCAAAGCCTTTATGTATAATGCCTTATAAAGGTATTTTAATGCATTAATTGCTCTTCTTGTAATGCATTATAAAGGTATTTTAATGCATTAATTATGCTTCTTATAATGCATAATAAAGGTATTTTAATGCATTAATTATGCTTCTTATAATGCATTATAAAGGTATTTTAATGCATTAAATATGCTTCTTATAACGCATTATAAAGGTATTTTAATGCATTAATTATGCTTCTTATAATGCATTGTAAAGGTATTTTAATGCATTAATTATGCTTCTTATAATGCATTGTAAAGGTATTTTAATGCATTCATTACTCTTCTTATAATGCATTGTAAAAGTATGTTAATGCATTGTTTATGCTTCTTATAATGCATTGTAAAAGTATTTTAATGCATTGTTTATGCTTCTTATAATGCATTGTATGATCTCATGAATAATTGTAACTGCAGTTATTGGTTACAGAAACCTTTATAAAGTACAATGCATTAAAACAACCGATTTCAGATGCAACAAGAAATCTGTTCATATTATAATGGGTTTAACTTTTGTTACAGTCATTTATTAACAGATATAATGCATTACAATGTACATTATGAATACCTTTATAATTCATGATGCATAAAGGTTTCAAGTAGTGTTAGTGAATCTTTTTTTTATTTTATTTTTTTTACTCACAATTTATACCTGGTAAAATATTCCAGTGCTTGGAATAACTAGAAAAATATATATTCATTATAAAAATAAAAATACCCATAGATTTACATACATTTATTATTTATCATGACTTTACCAGGTCTAGAAATCACACGTTCTCATATATTCAGGTTTCCAAGACCTTGTGAATCCTGAATGAATTAAAATGAAAAATAATTTATAAATATATATCAGTGATGCGCGGGTTGATCCAAAATGAGCGGGTGCCTGCGGTCACCCGCGGTTACGAGTCATCCAAAAATATTTTTAATGATATTCGGGTCGCGGTCGGTCGGATCGTTTGAAATAAAGATGTAAATTAAACCTTTGTAATGTATTTAGTAGCTACTAGACACAATTTTCTATGAAATACATAGGCCTACACTTTATTGGCTGAATAACTGGCACGAAGATGACGCACGAGCTCTACAGGGAGAGATGGAGGCGGAGAGAGGAAAGATATGTAGCTGTAACGATATGCGATATGAAACCGAAATCACGACACTCAGATCCACGAACCTAAAGAATCGCGACACACCCCTTCCAACTCCAAGAGTTATCCTTCCCGTCCAGATCCAATGCTACCACATCTTTAAATTATATTAGTATTATTTGAATTTTGAAGTTAACATTATAAAATACGTAGACCAACACAACAAAACTAGTTGAGGATAGATTATTTAAAATTGGAGAATTCCAGCGTTATGGACGTGACATTTGCAGTCAAAACTTGAAATAGGCCTATAAAATCTCAGAAAATGCATTTAATAGGCTACCAATATATTGAAACGTCTGTTCATTAGTCCAGACATTAGAGTCCAGACATTAGAAACATATCAGTCTACACATGCGTTTTATATTTATATGAGGGAAATCGGCTACACACGCATTCATGCGTGACAAAACAAATATTTAACTTTTTGGAGGCAACCTTTTTTTTTTTTTTAATTTTGTGAATTACACTGAATTACACTAGTCAAAAGTAATACTACCCACCGGATGAAGAAGGGTTGGCTCTCCACAGAACATAAAATATTCATTTTATTTTATTTTTCGCGTTCGCATTTATGAGGAAAAAACAATGTAAGGACGCGACCGCTCTGAAGCGGCACTAAAAGACTGTTTTAAAACTTTCACAGAGACCTCATACAGAAGACACAAAGCCTTTCTTTAAAGTGAATTTCGATTTGTACTAATTGTATCTTATTTTAATCAATGTTTCATCAACCAATTGCCTGGATTTAATAAATAAGAAGTAAGTATAGCAGACAAGATAATCACGACACGGAGGCGCCGGCGCGTAAACTGGAGCGAGTCTCATAAATTAACCGAAACTCAGCGTATAAGGTAGCCTACTTCACAGACCTGAAAAATATATCTATATTGAAATGTCTACTTGTAAACAGAACAATTCAAAACTAAAGAAAACGGACTGCTCTCTGCTTATCTGTATGAAATGTGCATTTCTCTCTGGCGCATTCACTACTGCGAAGATCGCGAGTCAGCAACTTCAACTTCATTAATAAACAATTAGCCTACTACTTGCGATGCTATTTACACATGTGTGTTACACGTCTAATGGCCCAATGACGCTACGATGAGCATTTACTACTTTTAAAAAATGCGGGTCGGGAAGCGGGTTGGGTACAATATTTTCTTTTCTTTTTTTTGCGGTCCGAGTTGCGGGCGGGTTAGTTGAAAACGTCGGTCGGGTGCGGGTTGTTTATACATTGACCCGCGCATCACTGATATATATATATAACAGTTTCTATAGTCTCACGAGTTCTGCTGCAGTTCAGCTAACGGCCACCAGTGTCGCTATAACACAGTTTCTCAACTCTACATACAGTCCAATTAAAGGAGTAGTTCACTTCAGAATTAAAATGTAATGATAATTTACTCTCTCCCTCGTCATTCAAGATGTTCATGTCTTTATTTCTGCTGTCGAAAAGAAATGAAGGTTATTAGGAAAACATTCCAGGATTTTCTCCATATAGTGACTTCAATGGGGTCCAACGGGTCGAAGGTCCAAATTGCATCAGGCTTTCATAGATTCATAGACAACATAGCAAGTCTGGAAAGGTCTCGTTTGTTAAGTTCCGTTACAAGCTGTCAGTGTGTGTTGTCTCATCAGGGTGTGTGTCCAGGCGTCTCTCCCGGTCGGTCAGCATCTTCAGATGGACGTTCTGCTTCACGATTGGACGGTGGCGAGCGAGAACGACAGGTTTCCTCAGAGACACACACTTCACGTCCAGAGCCGTTCTCACTGGGCCCCGGCCAGCATCGGGCCCTACAGTCAGGCCACGCAGGTACCAGCACTTTCATGCCACTCTATCAGGGCTTTCGCACTGGGTAGTTCAATGTAAAAAAATCCTGTTCAATTTACGGTAAAAAACTGGCAGCTGTGGTTGCCAGAAATTTACCGTAAGAAATGCGCTTGTAACATTTTAGGTTTTACAGACTTAAGTTAAATTTACAGAAAAAAAACATTCCATTATCTAATATAATGTTAATTTACCGATTTATTGAAATACTAATATCTGTTTTGTACCATTGTAATGCACTGATATCCACCAATCACAGTGGAGATGAGTCACATGGTCAATCACAGCTCATCACACCAGCTTTTCCATAATAAGGTTAATTTGTAATATATAGAAGCTGCACAGTGTCATTCACACACACACTAAACACCATCATGGTAACACACGGCATTTAAAAAATGCAATAAACATTAATTTAACAACATTAAATGTAACATAAAACCCTAATGCACATAACTGATCAGAAAAACTTTGAAGAAACACTTATTTCAACAAAAATACATCAAATGTGAAGAGAATTGTGGGAATGTCAATTTAAATTTTTTTCACTGTAAATTATACAATGACTTGTTCTTTTTCACTTCCAAAAACTTGACGTGTAAATGTAATGTATTTGACTGTAAAATTACATTAAATGTACGGTTAGATTTATCACAGTTATTCACCGTATAGCCTATAGTACAGAAACTTTCTGTTAACCGATTAACAGTTTTTCACTGTAGCATCTTTTACTGTTAAAATCACAGAACACTGCGTGCATCCGGCAAACACCGCCGAACACCGCGTGCATCCGCCAAACACCGCGTGCATCCGCCAAACACCGCCGAACACCGTGTGCATCCGCCAAACACCGCGCATCCCGCAAACACCGCCGAACACTGCGTGCATCCGCCAAACACCACCGAACACCGCGTGCATCCGCCAAACACCGCGTGCATCCGCCAAACACCGCCAAACACCGCGTGCATCCGCCAAACACCGCCGAACACCGTGTGCATCCGCCAAACACCGCGCATCCCGCAAACACCGCCGAACACCGCGTGCATCCGCCAAACACTGCGTGCATCCGCCAAACACCACCGAACACCGCGTGCATCCGCCAAACACCGCGTGCATCCGCCAAACACCGCGTGCATCCGCCAAACACCGCGTGCATCCGCCAAACACCGCGTGCATCCGCCAAACACCACCAAACACCGCGTGCATCCGGCAAACACCGCGTGCATCCGCCAAACACCGCGTGCATCCGCCAAACATCACCAAACACCGCGTGCATCCGGCAAACACCGCCGAACACCGCGTGCATCCGCCAAACACCGCGTGCATCTGCCAAACACCACCAAACACCGCGTGCATCCGAAAACACCGCCAAACACCACGTGCATCCGCCAAACACCGCCGAACACCGCGTGCATCCGCCAAACACCACCAAACACTGCGTGCATCCGCCAAACACCACCAAACACTGCGTGCATCTGCCAAACACCGCGTGCATCCGCCAAACACCACCAAACACTGCGTGCATCCGCCAAACACCGCGTGCATCCGCCAAACACCACCAAACACCGCGTGCATCCGGCAAACACCGCGTGCATCCGCCAAACACCACCAAACACCGCGTGCATCCGGCAAACACCGCCGAACACCGCGTGCATCCGCCAAACACCGCGTGCATCTGCCAAACACCGCGTGCATCCGAAATCACCGCCAAACACCACGTGCATCCGCCAAACACCGCCGAACACCGCGTGCATCCGCCAAACACCACCAAACACTGCGTGCATCCGCCAAACACCACCAAACACTGCGTGCATCTGCCAAACACCGCGTGCATCCGCCAAACACCACCAAACACCGTGTGCATCCGGCAAACACCGCGTGCATCTGCCAAACACCGCGTGCATCCGAAAACACCGCCAAACACCACGTGCATCCGTCAAACACCGCCGAACACCGCGTGCATCCGCCAAACACCACCAAACACTGCGTGCATCTGCCAAACACCACGTGCATCCGCCAAACACCGCCGAACACCGTGTGCATCCGCCAAACACCGCGCATCCCGCAAACACCGCCGAACACCGCGTGCATCCGCCAAACACTGCGTGCATCCGCCAAACACCACCGAACACCGCGTGCATCCGCCAAACACCGCGTGCATCCGCCAAACACTGCGTGCATCCGCCAAACACCACCGAACACCGCGTGCATCCGCCAAACACCGCGTGCATCCGCCAAACACCGCCAAACACCGCGTGCATCCGCCAAACACCGCCGAACACCGTGTGCATCCGCCAAACACCGCCAAACACCGCGCGCATCCCGCAAACACCGCCGAACACCGCGTGCATCCGCCAAACACTGCGTGCATCCGCCAAACACCACCGAACACCGCGTGCATCCGCCAAACACCGCGTGCATCCGCCAAACACCGCCAAACACCGCGTGCATCCGCCAAACACCGCGTGCATCCGCCAAACACTGCCAAACACCACGTGCATCCGCCAAACACCGTGTGCATCCGGCAAACACCGCGCGCATCCCGCAAACACCGCCGAACACCGCGTGCATCCGCCAAACACTGCGTGCATCCGCCAAACACCGTGTGCATCCCGCAAACACCGCCGAACACCGCGTGCATCCGCCGAACACGGCGTGCATCCGCCAAACACTGCGTGCATCCGCCAAACACTGCGTGCATCCGCCAAACACCGCGTGCATCCGCCAAACACCGCCAAACACCGCGTGCATCCGCCAAACACCGCGTGCATCCGCCAAACACCGCGTGCATCTGCCAAACACCGCGTGCATCCGCCAAACACCACCCAAACACTGCGTCCATCCGCCAAACACCGCGTGCATCCGCCAAACACCACCAAGCGCTGCGTGCATCCGCCAAACACCCCGTGCATCCGCCAAACACCGCCAAAGACCGAGTGCATTCGACAAACACCGTGTGCATCCGCCAAACACCGCCAAACACCCCGTGCATCCGCCAAACACCGCCAAAGACCGAGTGCATCCGCCAAACACCGTGTGCATCCGCCAAACACCGCGTGCATCCGCCAAACACCGCGTGCATCCGCCAAACACCGCGTGCATCCGCCAAACACCGCTTGCATCCCCCAAACACCGCGTGCATCCGCCAAACACCGTGTGCATCCGCCAAACACCGCGTGCATCCGCCAAACACCGCGTGCATCCGCCAAATACCGCGTGCATCCGCCAAAGACCGGCAAACACCGCGTGCATCCGCCAAACACCGCGTGCATCCGCCAAACACCGCGTGCATCCGCCAAACACCGGGTGCATCCGTCAAACACCGCTTGCATCCCCCAAACACCGCGTGCATCCGCCAAAGACCGGCAAACACCGCGTGCATCCGCCAAACACCGCGTGCATCCGCCAAACACCGCGTGCATCCGCCAAACACCGCGTGCATCCGCCAAACACCGCTTGCATCCCCCAAACACCGCGTGCATCCGCCAAACACCGGGTGCATCCGTCAAACACCGCCGAACACCGCGTGCATCCGCCAAACACCACCAAACACTGCGTGCATCCGCCAAACACCGCGTGCATCCGCCAAAGACCGCGTGCATCCGCCAAAGACCACCAAACACCGCGTGCATCCGCCAAACACCGCGTGCATCCGCCAAACACCGCGTGCATCCGCCAAAGACCACCAAACACCGCGTGCATCCGCCAAACACCGCGTGCATCCGCCAAACACCGCGTGCATCCGAAAACACCGCCAAACACCACGTGCATCCGCCAAACACCGCCGAACACCGCGTGCATCCGGCAAACACCGCCGAACACCGCGTGCATCCGCCAAACACCGCGTGCATCCGCCAAACACCGCGTGCATCCGCCAAACACCGCGTGCATCCGCCAAACACCACCAAACACCGCGTGCATCCGGCAAACACCGCGTGCATCCGCCAAACACCGCGTGCATCCGCCAAACACCACCAAACACCGCGTGCATCCGGCAAACACCGCCGAACACCGCGTGCATCCGCCAAACACCGCGTGCATCTGCCAAACACCGCGTGCATCCGAAAACACCGCCGAACACCGCGTGCATCCGCCAAACACCACCAAACACTGCGTGCATCCGCCAAACACCACCAAACACTGCGTGCATCTGCCAAACACCGCGTGCATCCGCCAAACACCACCAAACACTGCGTGCATCCGCCAAACACCGCGTGCATCCGCCAAACACCACCAAACACCGCGTGCATCCGGCAAACACCGCGTGCATCCGCCAAACACCACCAAACACCGCGTGCATCCGGCAAACACCGCCGAACACCGCGTGCATCCGCCAAACACCGCGTGCATCTGCCAAACACCGCGTGCATCCGAAATCACCGCCAAACACCACGTGCATCCGCCAAACACCGCCGAACACCGCGTGCATCCGCCAAACACCACCAAACACTGCGTGCATCCGCCAAACACCACCAAACACTGCGTGCATCTGCCAAACACCGCGTGCATCCGCCAAACACCACCAAACACCGTGTGCATCCGGCAAACACCGCGTGCATCTGCCAAACACCGCGTGCATCCGAAAACACCGCCAAACACCACGTGCATCCGTCAAACACCGCCGAACACCGCGTGCATCCGCCAAACACCACCAAACACTGCGTGCATCTGCCAAACACCGCGTGCATCCGGCAAACACCGCCAAACACCACGTGCATCCGTCAAACACCGCCGAACACCGCGTGCATCCGCCAAACACCACCAAACACTGCGTGCATCCGCCAAACACCGCGTGCATCCGGCAAACACCGCGTGCATCCGGCAAACACCGCCGAACACCGCGTGCATCCGGCAAAAACCGCGTGCATCCGCCAAACACCGCGTGCATCCGCCAAACACCGCGTGCATCCGCCAAACACCGCGTGAATCCGGCAAAAACCGCGTGCATCCGCCAAACACCGCGTGCATCCGCCAAACACCGCGTGAATCCGGCAAAAACCGCGTGCATCCGCCAAAGACCACCAAACACCGCGTGCATCCGCCAAACACCGCGTGAATCCGCCAAACACCGCGTGAATCCGCCAAACACCGCGTGCATCCGCCAAACACCGCGTGAATCCGGCAAAAACCGCGTGCATCCGCCAAAGACCACCAAACACCGCGTGCATCCGCCAAACACCGCGTGCATCCGCCAAACACCGCGTGAATCCGGCAAAAACCGCGTGCATCCGCCAAACACCGCGTGCATCCACCAAACACCGCGTGCATCCGCCAAACACCACCAAACACCGCGTGCATCCGCCAAACACCCCGTGCATCCGCCAAACACCACCAAACACCGCGTGCATCCGCCAAACACCCCGTGCATCCGCCAAACACCGCCGAACACCGCGTGCATCCGCCAAACACCGCGTGCATCTGCCAAACACCGCGTGCATCCGAAAACACCGCCGAACACCGCGTGCATCCGCCAAACACCACCAAACACTGCGTGCATCCGCCAAACACCACCAAACACTGCGTGCATCTGCCAAACACCGCGTGCATCCGCCAAACACCACCAAACACTGCGTGCATCCGCCAAACACCGCGTGCATCCGCCAAACACCACCAAACACCGCGTGCATCCGGCAAACACCGCGTGCATCCGCCAAACACCACCAAACACCGCGTGCATCCGGCAAACACCGCCGAACACCGCGTGCATCCGCCAAACACCGCGTGCATCTGCCAAACACCGCGTGCATCCGAAATCACCGCCAAACACCACGTGCATCCGCCAAACACCGCCGAACACCGCGTGCATCCGCCAAACACCACCAAACACTGCGTGCATCCGCCAAACACCACCAAACACTGCGTGCATCTGCCAAACACCGCGTGCATCCGCCAAACACCACCAAACACCGTGTGCATCCGGCAAACACCGCGTGCATCTGCCAAACACCGCGTGCATCCGAAAACACCGCCAAACACCACGTGCATCCGTCAAACACCGCCGAACACCGCGTGCATCCGCCAAACACCACCAAACACTGCGTGCATCTGCCAAACACCGCGTGCATCCGGCAAACACCGCCAAACACCACGTGCATCCGTCAAACACCGCCGAACACCGCGTGCATCCGCCAAACACCACCAAACACTGCGTGCATCCGCCAAACACCGCGTGCATCCGGCAAACACCGCGTGCATCCGGCAAACACCGCCGAACACCGCGTGCATCCGGCAAAAACCGCGTGCATCCGCCAAACACCGCGTGCATCCGCCAAACACCGCGTGCATCCGCCAAACACCGCGTGAATCCGGCAAAAACCGCGTGCATCCGCCAAACACCGCGTGCATCCGCCAAACACCGCGTGAATCCGGCAAAAACCGCGTGCATCCGCCAAAGACCACCAAACACCGCGTGCATCCGCCAAACACCGCGTGAATCCGCCAAACACCGCGTGAATCCGCCAAACACCGCGTGCATCCGCCAAACACCGCGTGAATCCGGCAAAAACCGCGTGCATCCGCCAAAGACCACCAAACACCGCGTGCATCCGCCAAACACCGCGTGCATCCGCCAAACACCGCGTGAATCCGGCAAAAACCGCGTGCATCCGCCAAACACCGCGTGCATCCACCAAACACCGCGTGCATCCGCCAAACACCACCAAACACCGCGTGCATCCGCCAAACACCCCGTGCATCCGCCAAACACCACCAAACACCGCGTGCATCCGCCAAACACCCCGTGCATCCGCCAAACACCGCCAAAGACCGAGTGCATTCGACAAACACCGAGTGCATCCGCCAAACACCGCGTGCATCCGCCAAACACTGCGTGCATCCGCCAAACACCGCGTGCATCCGCCAAACACCGCGTGCATCCGCCAAACACCGCGTGCATCCGCCAAACACCACCAAACACCGCGTGCATCCGCCAAACACCCCGTGCATCCGCCAAACACCGCCAAAGACCGAGTGCATTCGACAAACACCGCGTGCATCCGCCAAACACTGCGTGCATCCGCCAAACACCGCGTGCATCCGCCAAACACCGCGTGCATCCGCCAAACACCGCGTGCATCCGCCAAACACCACCAAACACCGCGTGCATCCGGCAAACACCCC
>NW_026606933.1:185000-310000 GCF_029890125.1 Rhinichthys klamathensis goyatoka
ATCAGCAGGAGCGGTTAATGAGGCTCTGGGACGGAGGTGTGTGTGTGTGTGTGTTCAGATTAATTAGAACATTTAACTGTGTTTGTAGCGCATGTAAATGAGGATCTCGTAGGAGGATCTCGTCAGCTCGCGGTGCGATCTCCCTCCGCCATAATCTATTAAAGCCACGCTTTCATCTAACCTCGCCCTTGTCATATTTTATGGATTTTTTCATAAACACTGCCTATACTTCATAAATGTCTCAATTTTCTAGTCTATTAACATTAGTTGAGGTGCAGTGGCCAGAGGAGGCGTGCGAGCGTGTAATAACGCGTCAGTAATGCGCAGCGCTGCAGGCGAGAGCTGAAACACTGCAAAGATGCCGACAGCTTTAATAAACCAGACGGACATCACTGACAGCGCCACACACTGTCTTCTGTGAACTCAAACATCATCTTTCAATATAATACAACCAGCAAGAAGGAGTCCAGCACACACTACAGAAGACTATCAAAATATATATATTTTCTGGATTGCATATAGTGCAAAAAGTGCAGAGTGAATTTGGCAATATCTTTTAATATAAATTTTATTTAATATTATGTATCTGTATTATTATTCTTTATTGGTATTCATAATCAGTTGTATTATCTTCTGAAGTTTAAAATGCATGAGCTAGACTGTAGATCGCATGAACCCGTGTGTGTGAGGATCCTATATGAACATAGGAGTGTGTGTGTGTGTGCAATCAGCTCAACACACTCCACATCTGCACAAACTAACATTTAATGCATTCTCAACCAATCACCTATATCCTTAATATTGTCAAATGGAAACTAAATGAACAAATTAAACCAAAGAACGTTTCCAAATATGGCTGTGAAACTATTAATCACATCCTAAATAAAAGTTTGTGTTTACATAATATATGTGTGTACTGTGTATAATTATTTAGCATATATAAATACACACACACACATGCATGTATATATTTAAGAAAAATGTGTTATTTATATATAATATAAATTATGTCTAAATATATATACATGCAAATATTTCTCAATTATATACATGCGTGTGTGTGTTTATATATGCAAAATAAATATACACAGTACACATATATATATTATGTAAACAAACTTTTATTTAGGATGCGGTTAATCACGATTGAGCGTTTCACAGCCCTGTTTCCAACGCAAGAAGTTAATGCTAGTCGAATAAATCAATGCTTCACAAGAATCACATTTTATTTAATCATTTGTTATGTTGAAAAATGTAGTTTAACATTGATTACATGCAGCAATACAACAGTAGCGAGTAAAAGCAGTGTTTATTTAGCAATTGCACATCATTTGCACTGAACGGAGTTGCTTGTGATTAATGGGGTGAGCCGAAGCGAATGAACGGGGAATTAATGACTTGAACTCGGGTTACTGAAAATAGGCAACAAAAGCTTCACGTTCTGATACTAAAGCATTTTAATTCTTTCGACTTTACATTTGGTGCGATTGTTGGAATCAAACTCTTTGTGCATTTTTGCTATAGAGGTTTAAAATGTGTAAAATGAGTAATAATGATCCTCATTTATCAATCTAGCATAGAAACGAGCACAGAAATCATCGTCGACAGGGTCACGTGTGATCCAGGAAACTCATACGCCAAATCCCATCGGACCAACAATCGTATATTGATAAATGCGGCGGCTTAAAACAATCGTCGTTTTAATATCATGCCCCTAAAAGTTCACGATTTAGAAGAGTTTAGGACATGGAGAAACATAAGAAGAGGAAGATCTCATGGAGAGGAAGATCTCATGGAGAGGAAGATCTCATGGAGAGGAAGATCTCAAGAAGAGGAAGATCTCATGGAGAGGAAGATCTCATGAAGAGGAAGATCTCATGGAGGGGAAGATCTCATGGAGAGGAAGATCTCATGAAGAGGAAGATCTCATGAAGAGGAAGATCTCATGGAGAGGAAGATCTCATGGAGAGGAAGATCTCAAGAAGAGGAAGATCTCATGGAGAGGAAGATCTCATGAAGAGGAAGATCTCATGGAGAGGAAGATCTCATGGAGAGGAAGATCTCAAGAAGAGGAAGATCTCATGGAGAGGAAGATCTCATGAAGAGAAAGATCTCATGGAGAGGAAGATCTCGTGAAGAGGAAGATCTCATGGAGAGGAAGATCTCGTGAAGAGGAAGATCTCATGGAGAGGAAGATCTCATGGAGGGGAAGATCTCATGGAGAGGAAGATCTCGTGAAGAGGAAGATCTCATGGAGAGGAAGATCTCATGGAGAGGAAGATCTCATGGAGAGGAAGATCTCATGAAGAGGAAAATCTCATGAAGAGGAAGATCTAATGGAGAGGAAGATCTCATGAAGAGGAAGATCTCATGAAGAGGAAGATCTCATGGAGAGGAAGATCTCATGAAGAGGAAGATCTCATGAAGAGGAAGATCTCATGAAGAGGAAGATCTCATGGAGAGGAAGATCTCATGAAGAGGAAGATCTCATGGAGAGGAAGATCTCATGAAGAGGAAGATCTCATGAAGAGGAAGATCTTATGAGGAGGAAGATCTCTTGAAGAGGAAGATCTAATGGAGAGGAAGATCTCATGAGGAGGAAGATCTCATGAAGAGGAAGATCTCATGAAGAGGAAGATCTCATGGAGAGGAAGATCTCATGAAGAGGAAGATCTCATGGAGAGGAAGATCTCATGAAGAGGAAGATCTCATGAGGAGGAAGATCTCATGAAGAGGAAGATCTCATGAAGAGGATGATCTCATGGAGAGGAAGATCTCATGGAGAGGAAGATCATGAAGAGGAAGATCTCATGGAGAGGAAGATCATGAAGAGGAAGATCTCATGGAGAGGAAGATCTCATGGAGAAGAAGATCTCGTGAAGAGGAAGATCTCATGGAGAGGAAGATCATGAAGAGAAAGATCTCATGGAGAGGAAGATCTCATGAAGAGGAAGATCTCATGGAGAGGAAGATCTCATGAAGAGGAAGATCATGAAGAGGAAGATCTCATGGAGAGGAAGATCTCGTGAAGAGGAAGATCTCATGGAGAGGAAGATCTCATGAAGAGGAAGATCTCATGGAGAGGAAGATCATGAAGAGGAAGATCTCATGGAGAGGAAGATCATGAAGAGGAAGATCTCATGGAGAGGAAGATCTCATGGAGAAGAAGATCTCGTGGAGAGGAAGATCTCATGGAGAGGAAGATCTCATGGAGAGGAAGATCTCATGGAGAGGAAGATCTCGTGAAGAGGAAGATCTCATGGAGAGGAAGATCTCATGGAGAGGAAGATCTCATGGAGGGGAAGATCTCATGGAGAGGAAGATCTAATGGAGAGGAAGATCTCATGAAGAGGAAGATCTCATGGAGAGGAAGATCTCATGGAGAGGAAGATCTCATGGAGAGGAAGATCTCATGGAGAGGAAGATCTCATGAAGAGGAAGATCTCATGGAGAGGAAGATCTCATGAAGAGGAAGATCTCATGGAGAGGAAGATCTCATGAAGAGGAAGATCTCATGGAGAGAGGAAGATCTCATGAAGAGGAAGATCTCTTGAAGAGGAAGATCTCATGGAGAGGAATATCTCATGAAGAGGAATATCTCATGAAGAGGAAGATCTCATGAAGAGGAAGATCTCATGGAGAGAGGAAGATCTCATGGAGAGGAATATCTCATGAAGAGGAAGATCTCATGGAAAGGAAGATCTCATGAAGAGGAAGATCTCATGAAGAGGAAGATCTCATGGAGAGGAATATCTCATGAAGAGGAAGATCTCATGGAGAGAGGAAGATCTCATGGAGAGGAAGATCTCATGAAGAGGAAGATCTCATGAAGAGGAAGATCTCATGGAGAGGAATATCTCATGAAGAGGAAGATCTCATGGAGAGAGGAAGATCTCATGGAGAGGAAGATCTCATGGAGAGAGGAAGATCTCATGGAGAGGAAGATCTCATGAAGAGGAAGATCTCATGAAGAGGAAGATCTCATGGAGAGGAATATCTCATGAAGAGGAAGATCTCATGAAGAGGAAGATCTCATGAAGAGGAAGATCTCATGGAGAGAGGAAGATCTCATGGAGAGGAAGATCTCATGAAGAGGAAGATCTCATGGAAAGGAAGATCTCATGAAGAGGAAGATCTCATGGAGAGAGGAAGATCTCATGGAGAGGAAGATCTCATGGAGAGGAATATCTCATGAAGAGGAAGATCTCATGAAGAGGAAGATCTCATGAAGAGGAAGATCTCATGGAGAGAGGAAGATCTCATGGAGAGGAAGATCTCATGAAGAGGAAGATCTCATGGAGAGGAAGATCTCATGAAGAGGAAGATCTCATGGAGGGGAAGATCTCATGGAGAGGAAGATCTAATGGAGAGGAAGATCTCATGGAGAGGAAGATCTCATGGAGAGGAAGATCTCATGAAGAGAAAGATCTCATGGAGAGGAAGATCTCACGGAGAGGAAGATCTCATGGAGGGGAAGATCTCATGGAGAGGAAGATATCATGGAGAGGAAGATCTCATGAAGAGGAAGATCTCATGAAGAGGAAGATCTCATGGAGGGGAAGATCTCATGGAGAGGAAGATCTCGTGAAGAGGAAGATCTCATGGAGGGGAAGATCTCATGGAGAGGAAGATCTCATGGAGGGGAAGATCTCATGAAGAGGAAGATCTCATGAAGAGGAAGATCTCATGGAGGGGAAGATCTCATGGAGAGGAAGATCTCATGAAGAGGAAGATCTCATGGAGAGGAAGATCTCGTGAAGAGGAAGATCTCATGGAGAGGAAGATCTCATGAAGAGAAAGATCTCATGGAGAGGAAGATCTCATGGAGAGGAAGATCTCATGGAGGGGAAGATCTCATGGAGAGGAAGATCTCATGGAGAGGAAGATCTCGTGAAGAGGAAGATCTCATGGAGAGGAAGATCTCATGAAGAGAAAGATCTCATGGAGAGGAAGATCTCATGGAGAGGAAGATCTCATGGAGGGGAAGATCTCATGGAGAGGAAGATCTCATGGAGAGGAAGATCTCATGAAGAGGAAGATCTCATGAAGAGGAAGATCTCATGGAGGGGAAGATCTCATGGAGAGGAAGATCTCATGAAGAGGAAGATCTCATGGAGAGGAAGATCTCGTGAAGAGGAAGATCTCATGGAGAGGAAGATCTCATGGAGAGGAAGATCTCATGGAGGGGAAGATCTCATGGAGAGGAAGATCTAATGGAGAGGAAGATCTCATGGAGAGGAAGATCTCATGGAGGGGAAGATCTCATGGAGAGGAAGATCTAATGGAGAGGAAGATCTCATGAAGAGGAAGATCTCATGAAGAGGAAGATCTCATGGAGAGGAAGATCTCATGGAGGGGAAGATCTCATGGAGAGGAAGATCTAATGGAGAGGAAGATCTCATGGAGAGGAAGATCTCATGAAGAGGAAGATCTCATGGAGAGAGGAAGATCTCATGAAGAGGAAGATCTCATGGAGGGGAAGATCTCATGGAGAGGAAGATCTAATGGAGAGGAAGATCTCATGGAGAGGAAGATCTCATGAAGAGGAAGATCTCATGGAAAGGAAGATCTCGTGGACAGCGGTGGGTAGAGTATCCAAAAACTGTACTCAAGTAAAAGTACAAGTACTTATAGAAATATTTACTCAAAGTAAAAGTAAAAGTAATAATCTTAAAAGTTACTTGAGTAAGAGTAAAAAAGTATTCAATGAAAAAACTACTCAAGTAGTTAGTTACTAGTTACTTTGGAACACATAGGCCTTTATATATATATATATATATATATATATATATATATACTGTATATGTAACATGATATTATTTTTTCATTTAAATGATTATTATTATCATAATTAGATAAGCTATCTTTGCAACAAAAACAGAAGAGACAAACATTATTTCTGTATATCTGTATTATATCTGTAGCCTGAAAACCATTGCCTGTCCTTTGGTTTGTATAGTATAGTAACTTATACAACTACATTTGGATTATTAGACAATGTCGGAATAAAGTGACTCTATGGAGTTTTCCATTCATATGTAAGAGGTGGGAACCATTGACACAGATTAGAAAGTGTTAAAACTCTGCACATGTGCTCGCAGTCATGTCATGCCAAACACAAACAACGATCAAATGCACGGATCTTCTGTCTGTTCTCCAAAATGTATTTAAATGTAGGCTATATTTATGAAAGCATCTTTAAACTAGTTAACTGAGTCTAATAAGGCAGGCAAAGGCATTCGTTTTCAAGTCGAGTTCGCACGCCACTGCGCAATACACACATTGTGTGTGTACACACATTCATAAACTGGGCGATGATAGCTTATTTAATGTTTAACTATAAAGTAATGTATATGTCCAAAAAAAAGGGTAATGTCATACTTTGTAGTAGTGCTATATGGCGTAATAATCTGTTTGGTTGTAAAATGTATTACCTGAATGAAATGAAATCGAATGTATCGTCGTGTGGAATAATTCATTCACAGACAGCTTACGAAGTAACATACGAAGATGTTCAAGTTCAACTAATAAAGATCTTCATCGCTGGCAAAAAATATGATGCATTTGCAGATTTACTTTCTAGACTGTACTGAAGACTGTGGACCGCCACTTCATACAACGCTCTTGATGTTATTAAATCTTCCTGTTACGACTCCGAGACGATTCAGTGCGTGCAGGAAACTGAACAGATCATTCAAACTGATTCGCGAACCGATTTAGACAGATCTGCCCAACTTGTTTGATGAAGTCTTTGAACAGAATCGACTCAAAAGAGTGATTCATTTGTGAATTGAGCATCGGTCATGCCCATAAAAAAAGAGAGCGCGCGCGCTTAGAATAAACGCTTTTAACAACATATTGCATTAAAATAAAGTAACGAGAGGAACGTCGCCAAACGTAACGAAGTAAAAGTACAGTTTTTTCATTAGAAATCTACTCGAGTTAAAGTAAAAGTACCCACAATTAAATCTACTCTTAAAAGTACAAATTTTCCAAAAAAATACTCAAGTAAATGTAACGAAGTAATGTACTTCGTTACTACCCACCTCTGCTCATGGAGAGGAAGATCTCATGGAGAGGAAGATCTCATGAAGAGGAAGATCTCATGGAGAGGAAGATCTCATGAAGAGGAAGATCTCACGAAGAGGAAGATCTCAAGAAGAGGAAGGTCTCATGAAGAGGAAGATCTCACGAAGAGGAAGATCTCAAGAAGAGGAAGGTCTCATGGAGAGGAAGATCTCATGAAGAGGAAGATCTCATGAAGAGGAAGATCTCATGAAGAGGAAGATCTCGTGAAGAGGAAGATCTCATGGAGAGGAAGATCTCATGGAGAGGAAGATCTCATGAAGAGGGAGATCTCATGAAGAGGAAGATCTCATGGAGAGGAAGATCTCATGAAGAGGAAGATCTCATGAAGAGAAAGATCTCATGAAGAGGAAGATCTCAAGAAGAGGAAGATCTCATGGAGAGGAAGATCTCATGAAGAGGAAGATCTCATGGAGAGGAAGATCTCATGAAGAGAAAGATCTCATGAAGAGGAAGATCTCATGGAGAGGAAGATCTCATGGAGAGGAAGATCTCATGAAGAGAAAGATCTCATGAAGAGGAAGATCTCATGAAGAGGAGTTGATCTCACTCCAGAAACACGTTAACCTCGAAACTGCAAACTATTATATTAATTTATAATATGCATATTAAATACCGTTAAAGTATTTACAAACATTATAAACATTATAACATAAGCTATTTTCCTCTCACAACACATCCTTTAAATGTAACGTTATTCAGAACAAGAATGAAACATAAGTAGCTTTGAATTATGAAAAAGAACACACATCCGGCTATAGTGGCATTCATTCGGCTATAAACAACATGCACACATCATCAAAATGAATTTATTTAAAGTGACCTATCTCATCCGGCTCAAATTCAAATATGTTTCTATATTTGCAACGTAACGTTGATTGCTAAACTATTATTCATTAGTTAGTTTAGTTAGTTTAGTTTATTTATCCCTTAGGAAATTAGTTTTGCACAGGTGCTACACGTCACAAAGAAAACACTCACATAGACTCTCACAAAAAAAACACATAGTTACAGACTATTCAACATTAAAATAGCAGTTGGTATGAATGAGTTCTTGAACCTCTTAGTTCTCCCCCCCATTACTCTATATCTGCGGCCAGATGGAAGAATAACAAACTCTTTTTGTAATGGGTGTGATGGACAATTGATTATTGAAAAAGCTTTTTTAACAACACGTTTTTTAAAAATGTCCTGAGGCAATATCTGTTGGACTCCAATCACTTTAGAAGCAGTCTTAATCAGCTTAGTCATTCTGTTTCTATTTGACAGGCTAATACAATCAAACCATACAATGTCGCAATAAGAAATTACGGATTCGATAAAACTCCTGTAAAACAGTGTCATTAACACTGAGCATACTTTAAAAGTGTTCATTTTTCTCAAGAAAAACATACGCTGCTGCACTTTTTTACAAATGGCATCCGTATTGGCATTAAAATTTAATTTGTTATCAATGATTGTACCCAGATATCGATATTCATCCACAAACTCAATATCCCTCCCGTTTATGACAGTAGGAGAGACAGGGATGACCGATTTTCCAAAGTCTATAATCATGTCTTTGGTTTTCGTTATATTTAAATTTAGGTTACACTCTGCACACCAAGAGACCAAATCCTCCACCACTGGACCGTGAGATGTCTCCTCATTTGCAAGGAGACTCACAATCACAGTATCATCTGCAAACTTCAACATATACCTGTTGTCGAATGTACTCCTACAATCATTAGTATACAAAATAAAAAGCAAAGGGGAAAGAACACACCCCTGAGGCGAACCAATAGAAGAACATAACTTAGAAGAAAGCAAACCATTGACTCTCACACACTGGGTTCTGTTTGATAAGAAATTTACAATCCATCCTACTAAGTTAAGATCAAGGTTAAATAATTTGACTAGTTTTTCGGCTAACAAATGTGGCTTGATTGTGTTGAATGCGGATGAGAAATCAATAAAAGCTAACTGTGCCCTTGTTTTTGGAGTCTCCAGATGTTGAGCTACTAAGTGTACAAGAGTAGTTATGGCATCCTCAACACCCCTCCCTGCTCTATACGCAAACTGGAGAGGATCTAAATTATCTTCGACATACTTCAGTATCTCTATTCTCATGATTTTCTCAAATGTTTTCATCACAAGGGAGGTGAGGGCTACCGGTCTAAAATCATTTAAAACCTTCGGACCCCTACACTTCGCCAAAGGAACGATTATGGCATGTTTCCAGATTAATGGGACAGTTTGCGTTTTAATAGAAATGTTAAAAATCTGTGTAAATATACCACTTAACTGTACACTACATGCTCTCAACACCTTACCACTAATATTATCTGGTCCAGGACTTTTATTTACTTTTATCCTTTTTAAAAACCTAGCCACCGTAGGAGCATCGATACTAAATACCGTATTACTTTGCCACGAGTTATACCTCACATTATCATCATCCACGTCAAATCTTAAATAAAATTTGTTAAGTTCATTCGCTAAACACGCATTAGATGTATACCCATTTAAAGATAACATAGGGCTAATACTTTTCTGTATGCCTGTCATTAGTTTCATTCCATCCCAAACCGCCCTTTGATCAGCATTTAAATATTTATGTTCTATTTTTTCTTTGTAATTATGTTTTGCCTTCACAATAGCGGCTCTTACTTCCTTCCTAATAACAGAGTAAGCAACTTTATCACCACTTTTAAAAACAACACTTTTCTTCTTAATTATGTGAGCTTTCCTGGAGCTCAAGCAGTCGAGCGTCGGCGCTTGCAACGCTACAGTCACGGGTTCGATTCCCAGGGAAAGCAAGAACTGATAACAATGCAAATGCAAGTCGCTCTGGAAATGTAGCACGGCGTCCTTCGTGTGTTTGATTGGGCGAACGCTGATTTTACAGCAGAACGTTTCATTTAAACTGTGTAACATTTGTGTTTGGTCGACTGCATTTTAATTTGATTGGCTGAAATGTCAAGTTAGCAACGCTAGAATATATGTTATGTTGTGTGTGTGTGTGTGTGTGTGTGCGCGATCAGCTGGATTTAATAATAAAGAAAACATGCATTAGTTTCACTGAAACAAGCGTATCCTATAGCCTACTTGTCGCACAGTTTTTTTTATTTTTATTTCATCTGTTAATTATTTAAGTTAAACAAATTGTATTCCTTTTATATAGGCAGTGTTCCCCGGCTCAGAAGCGCTGCATGTGTGTGATGAGTGAGGATCCTCATGTTCTGTTGTTTGCGAGCTCATAAAGCTCGAGCCCTGGGGGATAACGCCTCACAGACACACATCTATTCTAATTCAGTTTTTCACATTGACATTCTTAACGGTTAATGATCGATTGAGCTTCGGCTGGAGAAATGCTGTGATTACAGTCCTCCGCTGGAGTTACTGTGCTCATGCTCGCTCAGAAGCTCACACACACGAGCCAAGGCCTGGCGTGAGGTGTGATCGTAGACACCGCTCACGTATGTTTAGCGCATTTTTCTGTTGTGCGTTCGTTTCATAAATGAGACCCAATATGAACAAAGTATCACATTATTGACATTATGTTTGTACTTTGTCCGTTATATTGAAAGGATTCGCGTGCAGAGCTAGCGCTGAACAAACGGTGTTGAGCGGATTCTGACTGACTTTAACACTTCTGATTGGCTGTTGCGTTCATGCGCTCAACAGAGATGTCTGTGATTGGCTATAAGAGCTCAACGCTGCAAGAACACGGTGTGAACAGAAACCTCTGATGCTCTTCACAGAGCGCTCACACACACACACACACTCACGGGAGTGTTTAAACCTTATTCACAGCAGCGAATAATCTTTGATTTTTAAGGGAAAACCATGTTCTGTGTGAACCGGCCCTTAAAGGGATAGTTCACTCCAAAATGAAAACTCTGTCAGTAATGACTCGCCCTCATGTTGTTCAACCCCGTAAGACTTTCGTTCATCTTCGGAACACAAATTAAGATATTTTTGATTAAATCTGAGAGCTGGATCACTCCTCCATAGGCTTCTAAGGGATCTAAACTGGCCGGCCCAGAAAGTTATTAAAGACATCGTTAAAATAGTCCGAGTGACTACGGCGGCTCAACCTTAAGTTTATCAAGCGATGAGAATACTTTCTGTGCGCAAAAAACTAACAAAAATATCGACTTTATTCAACTAATCATTTCCTTCTCTGTTTGGCCGTGATATTTCACGTAGTGAAACTACGCAAAGCTTCTAGGTTGTACATCACACACACACACATGACCAGCGTCGGCCAATAGTGAGCCTAAGTGTGACGTGCAACCTAGAAGCTTTGCGCAATATCACTACGTGAAATATCACGGCCCACAGAGAAGGAATGATTAGTTGAATAAAGTCGATATTTTTGTTAGTTTTTTGCGCACAGAAAGTATTCTCATCGCTTGATAAACTTAAGATTGAGCCACTGTAGTCACTCGGACTATTTTAACGATGTCTTTAATAACTTTTGGCCAGTTTAGATCCCTTAGAAGCCTATGGAGGAGTGATCCAGCTCTCAGATTTAATCAAAAATATCTTAATTTGTGTTCCGAAGATGAACAAAAGTCTGACAGGGTTGAACAACATGAGGGAGAGTCATTACTGACAGAGTTTACACTTTTGGGGTGAACTATCCCTTTAATGTTGCATTCGTTTCTCAACAGTATTTTCTCTTTCCTATCACTGGACAGCAGACACGTGAAAATCGTGGCATTTTATTTAAAGTGAAAATAAGATGAAAACTGTTATGTCATGGAGAGCTGTGTTATAAAATGTTTATTTTTTATTTAAATTTAAAGTCCCCCTGTAGTCAATAATTGTCTCCCTTAAAACCAAAATGACACATTTAAACGTTTTTTTCCCTGGAAAAAAAATTTGTTATGTCTTAAAATATCTTGAATGTAACTCGACACCCTCACCTCATTTAGTATGCGCGGTTCTATGAATATGCAGATGAGCCCCGCCTCCACTCACTCACTCAGCTCAGAGATCCACTGGTTGACGATCACACGTTGATCTGATTGGTTACAAGGTCGTTTGTGACGTCAGAAACACCAGCGATTTCAAACCGTGTTTTTGAGACTGTCTTTGGTTCACTGCAGTTTTAAGCAGAAAATACTCAGCAATGCTGTCGACTTATGAACTTACACATGGTGTGTCTTAAAGCAGATTAAAAACACCACATAGACACATATAAACAACATTAAACGCTGGATTTACACCACAGGGGAAATTAACATTCAATTAACATTGTGTGTGTGTGTAAGAAAAGAACATGGTGAAAACCTGTTTGAAAGAGTTAATCTGCGGAAACAAATCAAACCTCCCAAATGCGAGAGAAACTGAACGAGTAACAATATTCACACTGTTAAATCACCATAACCGGTGTATTGTAAATAATAACCACGAGTGTCCCGACCGGTTAAACACTACCTCACCCGCGCCGGAGATGTGTGTGTCCTGAAGGTCACGTTCACGAGTCCATCACCGGAGAACAGGAGGCCGGTGCATTGATGCGTTCATGCTGTTTGTGACAAGATGCACAGATGAATCAGTCGAACACACGCGTCATCTCTCGACCTGCCGAACGCTTCCTGATGCTGGTGCGAGCTTGTGCTGGGAGATCTGGATCTGTCAGAGCCGATGGCCGTCCGCACACACACTCCTTCATTAATGTGCTCGCCTCCACGCCTGATCCTGATTGTGTCTGAGTAGCTCATGGATCATGTGTTCCTGAGCCTGACCGGCTCTCCTCATGTCACCGGGACACTGGGACTACAGCCACACCATTATTCACACACCAGATATCATCTGAGATATTGTTTTACTAGTGTGTGCAGGACACTATAGTTCATTTATGTAAGTGAGGAGAGCAAAATAAAGTAAACTGTGACATATTATACCCAAATATTCTTCATACAGTGACTACCAGTGACATTTGGGAGCTAATATGATTCCTCCACTTTGAGCTGATCATGTTTTCTTCAGTGTGTTTTCTGTAACTGCTAATGCTCTTTACACACACACTGAACAACATGAAGCATTGCTTGGTCACTGGTTGAGCTAAACTGGTATTATCTAATTGTGTAGTTAAATTTAACAGCTGACAGATATTCAACATAACTCATGTGTGAGAGTCTAACAGAAGGACGGACAAAACCAGTCAAATATCCACTGAGTTCTGCTCATATTTATCAGCATTTTCTAAACTATAGCGAATAAACTGAGATAATGTGAGAGATGTTGAAGCTGTGTGATATATGCTGGTTTGACTGCAGCTCTGGCTCGTCTGTCCACAAACACACAGCAGAATTATATTTAACCCATCGCTTATTCTTCTTATTCTCATCGCTTATACATGTGTGAAACCGCACAGTGCCTCTATTTTCATGCCTATTAACCGAAATGCTAAAAAAAACTTGATTATTTTCATTGAGGATTCCCAAGGATGCGATATGAATCAGATTGGAGTGAAAGTTGTCGTGACAGGATAATGTGTGTGTTTATAAAGCAAAAACTCTGCACGTATATTTTTGAATTGCATATTGAAGATGGAAGATGAAAAACACAATAATAATGGCTTGTGTTTGAGGAGACCAGCGAGCGCTGTCCAGTCTCATCTCGTCCCGATCCGTACGACCGTCCCATTACTATGGTAACGAGGGTTATTCCTGTACGCCGGGGTTTGACAGGACAGGCTTTGACACGCAGACAAACACGGGAAGAGCGCGCGGCAATTAGACAGGGAGATTTCAGCGCCTCGGGCTCCTGTGCGATGACCAAGCCTCGCGTTCGATACTTTATCACTCATTTCTTCCACATTATTATTGCGCTCTCATGCAACAGTGGACGGGCGTCACGATTGTGCCTTAATTTATTAGGGAGATGTTGCGTTTTAATGGCTGGAGCTGAATGGAGATATTAACGTTTATGTTCCATTTACTTTTGGCCTCTCACTTTGTCATTCATTTCTCGTTTGACTTGTACCTTTTAACCTTGCTCGTTCATTTTTCATTAGCCATTGTCATTCTCGCCCGTTGCACAAGATATAAAAGTGCTGTGGATGAATAATAGACATCTGCAGCATCTTCACTTTCATGCACATGCATTATTCATACTTCAGTTTTTGTAAGTGTGATTCTTGCAAAAATACATGACCAGCTCACAAATATTACAACCCTTCTGTACATTATTTTCATGGCAATTAACCAACATGCAGAATATTGTGAGTTTTTATTATTTTTATTAAAGATTACCGTTAGATTTTTGTTAACATAATAGTTATTTTTTGCAGATAAATGAACATAATGCAATGTTTTTATTTAAATCAGAATACGTTAAATAATACCATTATACATAAATCATTTTTGCATTAGCTTAATGAGAATGAGACTTTCTAAATAACAGTAGAGATACATTTTAATTGAAATAAAGTCAATGCAAAAAAAAAGTAAAGTTAAATATATAATTGATTTTCTTTATTTAAATAAAACACACACACACATTTTACATTGGTGTGAAATATGGCCAAAATGTTGATATTTATATTTTATTTCACTGAATTCAACAACACTCAGAAACTAGACTAAATATTACACATTTGATAATATTCATTTTGAAGAAACTTGGACTATATATATAAAAGAGATGTTTTTTTGTGAAAAATCATGTATTGAAATAAAGCCGCATTGGAGATGCAGTCACCCTTATCAGAGCAAATGAAACAAATATAAAAAATAAACTTGTCTTGCCTTTCCTAAACCACAGCAAAACCCTGTGAACGTAATAAAAAGCTTTGAAATTTGATAACTGAGTTTCTTTAGCTGGTGTTAATGAGCAGTGGTTTGACTGGATCGGTTCTGTGTGTTTCATGAAGTCACACTGCCATCTTTTGAACAGACGCTGAAACTGCACTCGTGTGTGTGTGTGTGTGTTGGATTGACTGCATGTGTGTGTCGATGGCCTCGTGTGATGATGTGACGCAGCCTGACATGAGGAGAGACCCTCACAAACCGGACCAGAACCACAGATATGTGTGGATTGGGTTTCGGCATCATTCAGTCAGACATCATCACTGATGCCCCTCGGCCGAAACCTCCCAACCCTCGCCAGTCCCCCGAATTAGGGAGATTAGCGGGAAAGCGCATAATGCGGGATGATGGAATTTGTCATCATTTGCATTGTCCTGGAAAGATCCTGCTTGATAGAGCGACGCGTGAGGGGCTTGTCATGTCCCACGGGCAGGTCACGGGGAGATTTCTGCGCTTTGTGCATCAGTCGAAAAAGCCTCACAACCAATTTGTCACAAAAGCAGCGCGTTTGACGGCGGCGGGGCGTCTTTCCTCCTCGCTCAATGACGGCTGCTTATATCTCGGACAAGCTCATGTTGTTTAGATATTATCGAATGTGCAATATTTAGTCTAGCTTCTGAGCGTTGTTGGTTTCAGTGAAATACAACATAAATAGAAGCATTTTGAGTGTTATGTTGTGTCTTTCTCCCGTCTGACCTCCAAACAGCCGATAGATAGAGAGCAATAATCAGCGTAAATCTGACAGAAGCCGAGGTGACAGCGTTCCTCATCCGGCTCGGGGTCAGACGCTCCTCAAAGACACCGGCTCATCTGTCACACTTCTATCACGTGTGTGATTTCAGATTTTTGTTCATCTGAATCCAGTCGAAGGGCTTCCTTTGTGCATTTGGGTAAAGCTATTTATAGTGCTGCTCAAGTTACTTTGATTTCCTGCAACGTGTAGCATGAGCAAATAACATACAGAGAAGAGACTCGATCAGGCCTTCAGAACGAGATTTGAGGATTTGACATTCTCACGAGCATTTGAAAGTGAAGTGTTGAAAAAGCATGAATCACTGCAAGCGTATGATCTTCAACATGCCATCTGAAGCTGGAACACCAGTAATAATGCAGCAATGCAGAAACAGTGCAGTAATACAGTCATAATGCAGCAATAGTGAAGTAAGTCAAGTCAAGTCAAGTCACCTTTATTTATATAGCGCTTTTTACAATACAGATTGTATCAAAGCGCTTCACAGTGATAACATGAAAACAATATAACAAGGTTTGTTTCTAAAAGAAATTGCGTCAACGTCCACCTTAAGTAAGGCAGATCAATAATATTATTGAATATTAAATGTCCCCAACTAAGCAAGCCAAAAGCCAAGGCAACAGGAACCAAAACTCCATCAGGTGACAGAATGGAGAAAAAAACCTTGGGAGAAACCAGACTCAGTCGGGGGGCCAGTTCTCCTCTGGCCAACGAAGGAACAGTGCATGATTTGGGCAGCATTACAAGTCAGATTGGATCGGAACATTTAGAGTATTTTTTGGAAGTCCAAGTATACACGCCGGTCTTAAGACGAGTTGTTGAGGATCAGTGCCGTCCACCATAGAGAGTCCATATCGCCCGTAATAATGCTGTAATACCGTAATAGTGCAGTAATGATGCAGTAATAGTGCTGTAACAGTGCTGTAATAGTGCAGTAATAGTGCTGTAATAGTGCAGTAATGATACAGTAATAGTGCTGTAATGGTGCAGTAATAGTGCAGTAATGATGCAGTAATAGTGCAGTAATGATGCAGTAATAGTGCAGTAATAGTGCAGTAATAGTGCAGTAATGATGCAGTAATAGTGCTGTAATGATGCAGTAATAGTGCAGTAATAGTGCTGTAATAGTGCAGTAATGATGCAGTAATAGTGCTGTAATGATGCAGTAATAGTGCAGTAATAGTGCTGTAATAGTGCAGTAATGATGCAGTAATAGTGCAGTAATAGTGCAGTAATGATGCAGTAATAGTGCAGTAATAGTGCTGTAATAGTGCTGTAATGATGCAGTAATAGTGCAGTAATAGTGCAGTAATAGTGCAGTAATGATGCAGTAATAGTGCTGTAATGGTGCAGTAATAGTGCAGTAATGATGCAGTAATAGTGCAGTAATGATGCAGTAATAGTGCAGTAATAGTGCTGTAATAGTGCAGTAATGATGCAGTAATAGTGCTGTAATAGTGCAGTAATGATGCAGTAATAGTGCTGTAATGGTGCAGTAATAGTGCTGTAATAGTGCAGTAATAGTGCAGTAATGATGCAGTAATAGTGCAGTAATAGTGCTGTAATAGTGCAGTAATGATGCAGTAATAGTGCAGTAATAGTGCTGTAATAGTGCAGTAATGATGCAGTAATAGTGCTGTAATAGTGCAGTAATGATGCAGTAATAGTGCAGTAATAGTGCTGTAATAGTGCAGTAATAGTGCAGTAATGATGCAGTAATAGTGCAGTAATAGTGCTGTAATAGTGCTGTAATAGTGCAGTAATAGTGCTGTAATAGTGCAGTAATGATGCAGTAATAGTGCAGTAATAGTGCTGTAATAGTGCTGTAATAGTGCAGTAATAGTGCTGTAATAGTGCAGTAATGATGCAGTAATAGTGCAGTAATAGTGCTGTAATAGTGCTGTAATAGTGCAGTAATGATGCAGTAATAGTGCAGTAATAGTGCTGTAATAGTGCAGTAATAGTGCAGTAATGATGCAGTAATAGTGCTGTAATAGTGCAGTAATAGTGCAGTAATGATGCAGTAATAGTGCTGTAATAGTGCTGTAATGGTGCAGTAATAGTGCAGTAATGATGCAGTAATAGTGCAGTAATAGTGCAGTAATGATGCAGTAATAGTGCTGTAATAGTGCAGTAATAGTGCTGTAATAGTGCAGTAATAGTGCAGTAATGATGCAGTAATAGTGCAGTAATAGTGCTGTAATGGTGCAGTAATAGTGCAGTAATGATGCAGTAATAGTGCTGTAATAGTGCTGTAATAGTGCTGTAATAGTGCTGTAATGATGCAGTAATAGTGCAGTAATGATGCAGTAATAGTGCAGTAATGATGCAGTAATAGTGCAGTAATGATGCAGTAATAGTGCAGTAATGATGCAGTAATAGTGCTGTAATGGTGCTGTAATAGTGCAGTAATGATGCAGTAATAGTGCTGTAATAGTGCTGTAATGATGCAGTAATAGTGCAGTAATGATGCAGTAATAGTGCAGTAATGATGCAGTAATAGTGCAGTAATGATGCAGTAATAGTGCAGTAATGATGCAGTAATAGTGCTGTAATAGTGCTGTAATAGTGCAGTATTAGTGCTGTAATAATGCAGTAATAGTGCAGTAATGATGCAGTAATAGTGCAGTAATAGTGCAGTAATAGTGCAGTAATAGTGCTGTAATAGTGCTGTAATGATGCAGTAATAGTGCTGTAATAGTGCAGTATTAGTGCTGTAATAATGCAGTAATAGTGCAGTAATGATGCAGTAATAGTGCTGTAATAATGCAGTAATAGTGCAGTAATGATGCAGTAATAGTGCTGTAATAGTGCAGTATTAGTGCTGTAATGATGCAGTAATAGTGCAGTAATGATGCAGTAATAGTGCAGTAATGATGCAGTAATAGTGCAGTAATGATGCAGTAATAGTGCTGTAATAGTGCAGTATTAGTGCTGTAATAATGCAGTAATAGTGCAGTAATGATGCAGTAATAGTGCTGTAATAATGCAGTAATAGTGCAGTAATGATGCAGTAATAGTGCAGTAATGATGCAGTAATAGTGCTGTAATGGTGCTGTAATAGTGCAGTAATAGTGCTGTAATAGTGCAGTATTAGTGCTGTAATGATGCAGTAATAGTGCAGTAATGATGCAGTAATAGTGCAGTAATGATGCAGTAATAGTGCAGTAATGATGCAGTAATAGTGCTGTAATAGTGCAGTATTAGTGCTGTAATAATGCAGTAATAGTGCAGTAATGATGCAGTAATAGTGCTGTAATAGTGCAGTATTAGTGCTGTAATAATGCAGTAATAGTGCAGTAATGATGCAGTAATAGTGCTGTAATAATGCAGTAATAGTGCAGTAATGATGCAGTAATAGTGCTGTAATAGTGCAGTATTAGTGCTGTAATGATGCAGTAATAGTGCAGTAATGATGCAGTAATAGTGCAGTAATGATGCAGTAATAGTGCAGTAATGATGCAGTAATAGTGCTGTAATGATGCAGTAATAGTGCTGTAATAGTGCAGTATTAGTGCTGTAATGATGCAGTAATAGTGCAGTAATGATGCAGTAATAGTGCAGTAATGATGCAGTAATAGTGCAGTAATGATGCAGTAATAGTGCAGTAATGATGCAGTAATAGTGCAGTAATGATGCAGTAATAGTGCTGTAATGATGCAGTAATAGTGCAGTAATGATGCAGTAATAGTGCAGTAATGATGCAGTAATAGTGCAGTAATGATGCTGTAACAGTGCTGTAATAGTGCAGTAATGATGCAGTAATAGTGCTGTAATAGTGCAGTAATAGTGCAGTAATAGTGCAGTAATGATGCAGTAATAGTGCAGTATAATGCAGTAATAGTGCTGTAATAGTGCAGTAATGATGCAGTAATAGTGCAGTAATAGTGCAGTAATAGTGCAGTAATGATGCAGTAATAGTGCTGTAATAGTGCAGTAATGATGCAGTAATAGTGCAGTAATGATGCAGTAATAGTGCAGTAATAGTGCTGTAATAGTGCAGTAATAGTGCAGTAATAGTGCAGTAATGATGCAGTAATAGTGCTGTAATAGTGCAGTAATAGTGCTGTAATAGTGCAGTAATGATGCAGTAATAGTGCTGTAATAGTGCAGTAATAGTGCTGTAATGATGCAGTAATAGTGCTGTAATAGTGCAGTAATAGTGCTGTAATGATGCAGTAATAGTGCAGTAATAGTGCAGTAATGATGCAGTAATAGTGCAGTAATAGTGCTGTAATAGTGCAGTAATGATGCAGTAATAGTGCTGTAATAGTGCAGTAATAGTGCTGTAATAGTGCAGTAATAGTGCAGTAATTATGCAGTAATAGTGCAGTAATAGTGCTGTAATGATGCAGTAATAGTGCAGTAATAGTGCTGTAATGATGCAGTAATAGTGCTGTAATAGTGCAGTAATAGTGCTGTAATAGTGCAGTAATAGTGCAGTAATAGTGCAGTATTAGTGCTGTAATAGTGCAGTAATGGTGCAGTAATGATGCAGTAATAGTGCTGTAATAGTGCAGTAATGATTCAGTAATAGTGCTGTAATAGTGCAGTAATAGTGCTGTAATAGTGCAGTAATAGTGCTGTAATAGTGCAGTAATAGTGCAGTAATTATGCAGTAATAGTGCAGTAATAGTGCTGTAATGATGCAGTAATAGTGCAGTAATAGTGCTGTAATGATGCAGTAATAGTGCTGTAATAGTGCAGTAATAGTGCTGTAATAGTGCAGTAATAGTGCAGTAATAGTGCAGTATTAGTGCTGTAATAGTGCAGTAATAGTGCTGTAATGATGCAGTAATAGTGCTGTAATAGTGCAGTAATGATTCAGTAATAGTGCTGTAATAGTGCAGTAATAGTGCTGTAATAGTGCAGTAATAGTGCAGTAATAGTGCAGTAATTATGCAGTAATTATCCTGATCGACCCGTCGGTGTCCTGATCGGCCTGATTGTCGGGGTCCTGATCGGCCAGTCGGTGTCCTGATCGACCCGTCGGTGTCCTGATCGACCTGATTGTCGGGGTCCTGATCGGCCAGTCGGTGTCCTGATCGACCCGTCGGTGTCCTGATCGACCTGATTGTCGGGGTCCTGATCGGCCAGTCGAAGTCCTGATCGACCTGATTGTCGGTGTCCTGTTCGGGCCGTCGGTGTCCTGATCGACCCGTCGGTGTCCTGATCGACCTGATTGTCGGGGTCCTGATCGGCCAGTCGAAGTCCTGATCGACCCGTCGGTGTCCTGTTCGGCCCGTCGGTGTCCTGTTCGGCCCGTCGGTGTCCTGTTCGGCCCGTCGGTGTCCTGTTCGGCCTGATTGTCGGGGTCCTGATCGGCCAGTTGGGGTCCTGTTCGGCCCGTCGGTGTCCTGTTCGGCCCGTCGGTGTCCTGTTCGGCCCGTCGGTGTCCTGATCGGCCTGATTGTCGGTGTCCTGATCGGCCTGATTGTCGGTGTCCTGATCGACCCGTCGGTGTCCTGATCGGCCTGATTGTCGGGGTCTTGATCGGCCTGATTGTCGGTGTCCTGATCGACCCGTCGGTGTCCTGATCGGCCTGATTGTCGGGGTCCTGTTTGGCCCGTCGGTGTCCTGTTCGGCCCGTCGGTGTCCTGTTCGGCCCGTCGGTGTCCTGTTCGGCCCGTCGGTGTCCTGTTCGGCCCGTCGGTGTCCTGATCGGCCTGATTGTCGGTGTCCTGATCGGCCTGATTGTCGGTGTCCTGATCGGCCTGATTGTCGGTGTCCTGATCGGCCTGATTGTCGGTGTCCTGATCGGCCTGATTGTCGGTGTCCTGATTGGCCTGATTGTCGGTGTCCTGATCGGCCTGATTGTCGGGGTCTTGATCGGCCAGTCTGGGTCCTGTTTGGCTCGTCGGTGTCCTGTTCGGCCTGATTGTCGGTGTCCTGATCGGCCTGATTGTCGGTGTCCTGATCGTCCTGATTGTCGGTGTCCTGATCGGCCTGATTGTCGGTGTCCTGATCGGCCTGATTGTCGGTGTCCTGATCGGCCTGATTGTCGGTGTCCTGATCGGCCTGATTGTCGGTGTCCTGATTGGCCTGATTGTCGGTGTCCTGATCGGCCTGATTGTCGGTGTCCTGATCGTCCTGATTGTCGGTGTCCTGATCGGCCTGATTGTCGGTGTCCTGATCGGCCTGATTGTCGGTGTCCTGATCGGCCTGATTGTCGGTGTCCTGATCGGCCTGATTGTCGGTGTCCTGATCGGCCTGATTGTCGGTGTCCTGATTGGCCTGATTGTCGGTGTCCTGTTCGGCCTGATTGTCGGTGTCCTGATCGGCCTGATTGTCGGTGTCCTGATCGGCCTGATTGTCGGTGTCCTGATCGGCCTGATTGTCGGTGTCCTGATTGGCCTGATTGTCGGTGTCCTGATCGGCCTGATTGTCGGTGTCCTGATCGGCCTGATTGTCGGGGTCTTGATCGGCCAGTCGGGGTCCTGTTTGGCTCGTCGGTGTCCTGTTCGGCCTGATTGTCGGTGTCCTGTTCGGCCTGATTGTCGGTGTCCTGATCGTCCTGATTGTCGGTGTCCTGATCGGCCTGATTGTCGGTGTCCTGATCGGCCTGATTGTCGGTGTCCTGATCGGCCTGATTGTCGGTGTCCTGATTGGCCTGATTGTCGGTGTCCTGATCGGCCTGATTGTCGGGGTCTTGATCGGCCAGTCGGGGTCCTGTTTGGCTCGTCGGTGTCCTGTTCGGCCTGATTGTCGGTGTCCTGATCGGCCTGATTGTCGGGGTCTTGATCGGCCAGTCGGGGTCCTGATCGGCCAGTCGGGGTCCTGATCGGCCAGTCGGGGTCCTGATCGGCCAGTCGGGGTCCTGATCGGCCAGTCGGTGTCCTGATCAGCCAGTCGGGGTCCTGATCGGCCTGATTGTCGGGGTCTTGATCGGCCAGTCGGGGTCCTGATCGGCCAGTCGGGGTCCTGATCGGCCAGTCGGGGTCTTGATCGGCCAGTCGGGGTCTTGATCGGCCTGATTGTCGGGGTCCTGATCAGCCAGTCGGGGTCCTGATCGGCCTGATTGTCGGGGTCTTGATCGGCCAGTCGGGGTCCTGATCGGCCAGTCGGGGTCCTGATCGGCCAGTCGGGGTCTTGATCGGCCTGATTGTCGGGGTCCTGATCGGCCAGTCGGGGTCCTGATCGGCCTGTATTCGCTATAACAAACGCCTCGCTCTACATTATCCCTTACATATATGTTAATTTCCGTTAAAGTTTTAGTAATTTAATGTTTATGACATTTTTATTAGGTCGTACTTTTTTAAATATCTTTTTATTCATTTTTATTTTAGTTTTAGCTATTTAAGTACATCAAGTTAACTTAAAATAAAAAATATTGCGTTGAATTAAAATGTTTGTATATTTTATTTAGCTTTCCGTTAACATTTGTTGTATTTCAATTAAAGAAAATGTTTTGTAATGGTTTTAGTTCTCTATAGTCACTCCACACTGTTTCTTCTCACACTTTACACAATATTTATTTAGTTAACGTCAGGTGTGTGTTCAGCTCTAGATTATTTAGTTAACGTCAGGTGTGTGTTCAGCTTCAGATAAGGACCAGCTCACTGTACACTGGCAGAAGTCGTGAGGAGAAACTGTACACTGAAGTTGTAAAGGATAGATCGGCACACACATGTAACTGGCTCAGGATCATGTGTGTGTGTGTCTGTGTGTGCATCAATAATGCATGAAGCTTCAGATCCGTGTGCATTAGCATTAGCATTAGCATACCTGATGGTGCTTTTCCTCCGCGTCCTTGACCAGCGCCACTGAGTCTGACTGTTCGTCAATAACAGGTCATTTACCCAGAGCCAGAAACAACATCTTCCAGGTCACCTCCACTGCCACACACTCGAGACTGCCACACACACCTCCACTGCCACACACTCGAGACTGCCACACACACCTCCACTGCCACACACTTGAGACCGCATTAGCATGCAGGACAGCATCTGCTCCTTTCCTCCAGAAATAAATCTTTAGGGAAGCGCCTTGCTCGAGCCTTAAAGTTGCCTTTTCCTGAAACACTTTGTCGGTAGCTGCGAGTTAAATGAAACGCGGTGCCATAGTTTGACCCCTATGAATATTAATAAGCCTCTATTAAAAATGCATGTGGCGTTGTAGTTGTTGATCAGATTTTGGATGCCCATGCAAATTGGCCTGTCTTCCCTGTCAGCGGCGCGGATGAATAATGTAGGTGTGTTGTATATTCAGGGACACACCATTGACAGTCAATTAACAGGTTTGATTGGTGTGTGAACTCATTCTTTTGAACTGTTAATTTTATGTAAATAGTATTCCCCGGATCGCGAGTTACCTGCGCCAGGCTCTTAATAATTGATCACGCCGCACCTGTTTTATTTTTAAATATTACAATAGCCGAGAGGTCTTGCTTTTGATATTCAAATCCACAAATATGAAGCCGAAAGTGCTTGTTTTCTGAACGCTCTCTGTACGTCGGACTCCATGCCGGATCGTGTGGGAAAGCTCTGATGGCTCTTGATGGCTCATAACGGGAACGCCAATCCCGATTTGGGAACGCCGTAGATTTGGGAATCGCGCTCCCAGGTAAATGATGCGCTGATTGATCCCGCTTTCTTCCTTTGGTTCTCCTCGTCCTGGTAATTTGCAGCGGTCCGGGCGGATGCGGAGATTCATCACAGTTGACAGGTGAAGCCGGCAGCGGGAATCTCCAGAAACACATATGATTATGGAAATGAATGTGACTCTTCGCTCCCCGCAGCAAAGCGCTCCTTGTTGATCTGTCGTCGCAAGCACGTCTGAGAGGAAAGATCATCGTACATGCTTTCTAAGAAAAGTCCTGAGGATGCATGTGTGCATGCAAGTTTGTCTCCAACACAAAATAAAAAATATCATAACTTGAAAATAAAATAAATATTAGCCGAAATCAATCACGTTGTTAAAAACTGTAACAAGGTTTCATTTGCTATTAACATGAACTCACCATGATACTGTGATAACACTTGATAACAATGATATACCTCTACAGCATTTATTAATCTCAGTCCATGTTCATTCCAGCATTTACTAACTAACATTGCATTGCGTTACAATGCATTAACTAACATTAGCTGATGATACCTTATTGTAAACTATTTACATTTTATTTTCTAGTTGGAAACATCTCATTTTCCTTCAGTTTAACTTGATGTATTAAAATATCTAGAACTAAAACTGAAATAAAAACTAAAACAAACAAATATGACAAATTATAAGATCCTAGACTAACACTCAATGCACATGATGTAGGACTAAAAAACAAAACAAAACTAAATAAATAAATAAGAGTTATCTGAAATCCAACAAGATGTTAAAAACTGTAACACTTTACAATAAGGTTTCATTGGTAACTAGCTGTTAACATGCTAACCATGATACTGTGGTAATACTTGATAACAATGATAGAATGATAATCTTAGTTCATGTTCATTCCAGCATTTACTCATACATTATTAACTCTTTCCCTGCAAAAACATGATTTTTCTCAGAAACTTTATGAAAAAAATGCATGAAGCTAGAACAAAATGTTTTGTTTAAAAGCAGATGCTCTGTTCTTTCTTTTGATATATTGCATATTCAGATATTCATACAACAAAATATTCTAGAGGCCATGAAATGTATGTGGAAATGATAAAACAAATCTGTTGCTGATCATCAACTTTTTTAAACACTAAAGTTTAAATCAAAAGTTTTATCTGTTAATATTATTGGTAACACTTTACAAAAAGGTTCATTTAACATTAGTTAACTATATTACTTAACATGAAGTAATAACGAACTGCTCTTCTACAGCATTTATTAATCTTAGTTAATGTTAATTTCAACATTTACTAATACGTTATTAAAATCAAATGTTGTATTAGTTAACATTAGTTAATGCACTGTGAACTAACATGAACACACAATGAACAGCTGTATTTTTATTTACTAATCTTATTATAAAGATTAATAAATTGCTCATGGTTAGTTCATGTTAGTTAATGCATTAACTAATGAACCTTATTGTAAAGTGTTACCAATTTAAATTTTATTTACTAGTTGGACTAGTTGAAACATCTAGTTTTCATTTTGTTTAACTTGACATATTAAAATAAATAGAACTAAAACTGAAAAAAAATAAAAATACAGGATGGAAAATATAAAAAATAAAAAACTAATGCAAAATATTAATACAAACTATATGATCCCAAACTAACACTCAATGCACATGATGTCTGACTACAAAATCAAAATCAAATGTTGACTGATCCTTTTGGATCGAACGCATTAATGTGTCCATGCAATCAAATTCTTTCTTTTTCTCTCTTCCCATCAAACACCTGAAATGTGTGTTTAGAGTAAGTGAGTAATTCCTGTGCATGATGAGTGTGTGTAGAGCTGGAGCTGGTCTGACCTCTCGATCGCCACGTCTCTGACCAGCTCCTGTATTTTTAGCTGCAGATTCTCAGCTAATTATCACCTGGTTATTAGTGATTGCGCGAGCTTTCATCGCGGGTGTGAAACGGGAACTCTAGGTGATAAAATAACAGTGAAGGTGTGGAGCGTTAATTGATGCTCTGCTGTTCAAACACTAATGTTATAATAATGTTAATGAGTTGCACCTCTTTTGATGCAAGTCTGTGGCGAAGTCTTGTGATTTATGGACGTTTCCATCAGCAGCTGATACTAAACCGGCCGGGAAACTTTTTCATTTTTGGTCAATGGTTAGTGTTTTGAGCTTCAGAAAGGCAAACTAAATCAAGCTTTATTTCTACAGCGCGTTATCCAGTACAGACTGTTTCAAAGCAGCTTCACAGTGATAATCAAACCCATGATGCAAACTTCATCAAATACGAGACTCATGCAGAAGACAATAGTGTCATTAATCAGATCAAGTTTTGTTCTCATCTGATGATGTCAGTGCAGTCAATATTACTGAATATTCATTAGATGTATAACATATTAAATGCTTTTTTTTTTTACTGAATATTACCATGTACAAATTCTTTATTTTCTATTTATCTTTTATGGTTTTTGCTCATTTTGCAAGCCTGTATATCTGAATACAGATCAAATTAAAAACTTGATTTTATGTGATTTTTTTTTTTTTTTTTCAATAAACATTAAATATGCTGACATTTTAAACAAAGTAAACACATAATAAAACATATATCTTTATTCATATTTATTCATAAGTAAAAAATTAGACACAAAATATTGATCTGAGTTGAAATATGTTATTATCTCTTTAAACGCAAAGCTTCGCGGAGAGAGCAGTTTCAGCGGCGAGATCAAACTAAACGGACATTTAAGAGATACAGTATACAGTCATAACACTTATTACACAGCATTTCGACACATACATAATTATGGAGATAAGAGATATTGATTTCAGATTAAACTGTTTTAAAATCGTACCTGTTTGTATCTTATATTAACAGTGTACAAAACAATAGTCATAAAATGGCCGCCGCTGCGTTTGTATGAAACAAGAGAGAGCGAGTCCACGATACTGGATGGCATAATTAAATAACTGTACACAAAATATTGATTTGACTGAGTTTTAATATATTTTATTAGCTCACCAAACGCAAAACTTCCACGAAGAAAAAACATTCCTAATAAGCGTATAGCGCTGTTGACTTCAGTAACCCAGATGTGCCTGTGTTTCTGTTATCTGGGAATATCACACCGTTGAAAGGCATGATTGACCAATCAGAATCAAGTACTCCCTAGAGCCGTGTAATAATAATTTATATAGTATGTGTTTATTAATTAATGAATTTATATGTAAATATATGTGTATTTACTGCTGTGTGTCAGGTGCGGGAGGCTGTGTTCTGCGCGGGACAGGTCGCTCTGACCCCCTGCTCTATGCAGATGCTGGACGGGCCGCCAGCGCTCCAGGCCCGGCTCTGCTTCAGTCACACGGAGAAGGTTCTGTGTGCCGTCAGCGCCGGACTCACGCTGGCTCACGCTCTGCAGGCGCACGTCTACCTCACACACCCCGAACACACAGCGCCCGTCACCGCGGCCTGGAACACACACCTGCAGGACCTCCAGGTGAGCTTGTACATTATATATATATATATATATATATGTATCTGAGGCTAGCCTCATCTGTGCCTCACCAGCCCGGAAACTCACTGTGGACAATAGAGGTTATACGTGTTACGTCATCGTCAGCCGTTTACACCCACTGAAACAGCGGCAGAAACACTGAGTGGCAGAAACACTGAGTGGCAGAAACACTGAGTGGCAGAAACACTGAGTGGCAGAAACACTGAGAGGCAGAAACACTGAGAGGCAGAAACACTGAGCGGCAGAAACACTGAGAGGCAGAAACACTGAGTCGCAGAAACACTGAGAGGCAGAACACTGAGAGGGAGAGACACTGAGCGGCAGAAACACTGGGAGGCAGAAACACTGAGGGGTAGAAACACTGAGCGGCAGAAACACTGAGAGGGAGAGACACTGAGCGGCAGAAGCACTGAGTGGCAGAAACACTGAGCGGCAGAAACACTGAGAGGCAGAAACACTGAGAAACACTGAGCGGCAGAAACACTGAGAGGCAGAAACACTGAGAAACACTGAGCGGCAGAAGCACTGAGTGGCAGAAACACTGAGCGGCAGAAACACTGAGAGGCAGAAACACTGAGCGGCAAAAACACTGAGCGGCAGAAACACTGAGAGGCAGAAACACTGAGCGGCAGAAACACTGAGAGGGAGAGACACTGAGCGGCAGAAGCACTGAGTGGCAGAAACACTGAGCGGCAGAAACACTGAGAGGCAGAAACACTGAGAAACACTGAGCGGCAGAAACACTGAGAGGCAGAAACACTGAGAAACACTGAGCGGCAGAAGCACTGAGTGGCAGAAACACTGAGCGGCAGAAACACTGAGAGGCAGAAACACTGAGCGGCAAAAACACTGAGCGGCAGAAACACTGAGCGGCAGAAACACTGAGTGGCAGAAACACTGAGCGGCAGAAACACTGAGTGGCAGAAACACTGAGAGGCAGAAACACTGAGTGGCAGAAACACTGAGTGGCAGAAGCACTGAGTGGCAGAAACACTGAGTGGCAGAAGCACTGAGTGGCAGAAACACTGAGTGGCAGAAACACTGAGTGGCAGAAGCACTGAGTGGCAGAAACACTGAGAGGCAGAAACACTGAGCGGCAGAAACACTGAGCGGCAGAAGCACTGAGTGGCAGAAACACTGAGAGGCAGAAACACTGAGTGGCAGAAACACTGAGAAACACTGAGAGGCAGAAACACTGAGTGGCAGAAACACTGAGCGGCAGAAACACTGAGTGGCAGAAACACTGAGCGGCAGAAGCACTGAGTGGCTGAAACACTGAGAGGCAGAAACACTGAGCGGCAGAAGCACTGAGTGGCTGAAACACTGAGAGGCAGAAACACTGAGAGGCAGAAACACTGAGAGGCAGAAACACTGAGAGGCAGAAACACTGAGCGGCAGAAGCACTGAGTGGCTGAAACACTGAGAGGCAGAAACACTGAGAGGCAGAAACACTGAGAGGCAGAAACACTGAGCGGCAGAAACACTGAGCGGCAGAAACACTGAGAGGCAGAAACACTGAGAGGCAGAAACACTGAGCGGCAGAAACACTGAGAGGCAGAAACACTGAGTCGCAGAAACACTGAGAGGCAGAAACACTGAGCGGCAGAAGCACTGAGTGGCAGAAACACTGAGAGGCAGAAACACTGAGAGGCAGAAACACTGAGAGGCAGAAACACTGAGTGGCAGAAACACTGAGTGGCAGAAACACTGAGCGGCTGAAACACTGAGCGGCAGAAACACTGAGAGGCAGAAACACTGAGCGGCAGAAACACTGAGAGGCAGAAACACTGAGAGGCAGAAACACTGAGAGGCAGAAACACTGAGAGGCAGAAACACTGAGCGGCAGAAGCACTGAGTGGCAGAAACACTGAGAGGCAGAAACACTGAGAGGCAGAAACACTGAGTGGCAGAAACACTGAGAGGCAGAAACACTGAGCGGCAGAAGCACTGAGTGGCAGAAACACTGAGCGGCAGAAGCACTGAGAGGCAGAAACACTGAGAGGCAGAAACACTGAGAGGCAGAAACACTGAGCGGCAGAAGCACTGAGAGGCAGAAACACTGAGAGGCAGAAACACTGAGAGGCAGAAACACTGAGCGGCAGAAGCACTGAGTGGCAGAAACACTGAGAGGCAGAAACACTGAGAGGCAGAAACACTGAGAGGCAGAAACACTGAGTGGCAGAAACACTGAGTGGCAGAAACACTGAGCGGCAGAAACACTGAGCGGCAGAAACACTGAGAGGCAGAAACACTGAGCGGCAGAAACACTGAGAGGCAGAAACACTGAGAGGCAGAAACACTGAGAGGCAGAAACACTGAGCGGCAGAAGCACTGAGTGGCAGAAACACTGAGAGGCAGAAACACTGAGAGGCAGAAACACTGAGTAGCAGAAACACTGAGAGGCAGAAACACTGAGCGGCAGAAGCACTGAGCGGCAGAAACACTGAGCGGCAGAAGCACTGAGCGGCAGAAACACTGAGAGGCAGAAACACTGAGAGGCAGAAACACTGAGTGGCAGAAACACTGAGAGGCAGAAACACTGAGAGGCAGAAACACTGAGAGGCAGAAACACTGAGCGGCAGAAGCACTGAGTGGCAGAAACACTGAGAGGCAGAAACACTGAGCGGCAGAAACACTGAGAGGCAGAAACACTGAGAGGCAGAAACACTGAGTGGCAGAAGCACTGAGTGGCAGAAACACTGAGAGGCAGAAACACTGAGAGGCAGAAACACTGAGAGGCAGAAACACTGAGCGGCAGAAACACTGAGAAACACTGAGAGGCAGAAACACTGAGAGGCAGAAACACTGAGAGGCAGAAACACTGAGCGGCAGAAACACTGAGAAACACTGAGAGGCAGAAACACTGAGAGGCAGAAACACTGAGAGGCAGAAACACTGAGCGGCAGAAGCACTGAGTGGCAGAAACACTGAGAGGCAGAAACACTGAGTGGCAGAAACACTGAGCGGCAGAAACACTGAGAGGCAGAAACACTGAGAGGCAGAAACACTGAGCGGCAGAAACACTGAGCGGCAGAAACACTGAGCGGCAGAAACACTGAGCGGCAGAAACACTGAGAGGCAGAAACACTGAGCGGCAGAAACACTGAGCGGCAGAAACACTGAGAGGCAGAAACACTGAGCGGCAGAAACACTGAGCGGCAGAAACACTGAGCGGCAGAAACACTGAGAGGCAGAAACACTGAGAGGCAGAAACACTGAGCGGCAGAAACACTGAGCGGCAGAAACACTGAGCGGCAGAAACACTGAGAGGCAGAAACACTGAGAGGCAGAAACACTGAGCGGCAGAAACACTGAGAGGCAGAAACACTGAGCGGCAGAAACACTGAGTGGCAGAAACACTGAGAGGCAGAAACACTGAGCGGCAGAAACACTGAGCGGCAGAAACACTGAGCGGCAGAAACACTGAGCGGCAGAAACACTGAGCGGCAGAAACACTGAGAGGCAGAAACACTGAGCGGCAGAAACACTGAGCGGCAGAAACACTGAGCGGCAGAAACACTGAGCGGCAGAAACACTGAGAGGCAGAAACACTGAGCGGCAGAAACACTGAGCGGCAGAAACACTGAGAGGCAGAAACACTGAGCGGCAGAAACACTGAGCGGCAGAAACACTGAGAGGCAGAAACACTGAGCGGCAGAAACACTGAGTGGCAGAAACACTGAGAGGCAGAAACACTGAGCGGCAGAAACACTGAGCGGCAGAAACACTGAGCGGCAGAAACACTGAGCGGCAGAAACACTGAGAGGCAGAAACACTGAGCGGCAGAAACACTGAGCGGCAGAAACACTGAGAGGCAGAAACACTGAGAGGCAGAAACACTGAGCGGCAGAAACACTGAGAGGCAGAAACACTGAGCGGCAGAAACACTGAGTGGCAGAAACACTGAGAGGCAGAAACACTGAGCGGCAGAAACACTGAGCGGCAGAAACACTGAGCGGCAGAAACACTGAGCGGCAGAAACACTGAGAGGCAGAAACACTGAGCGGCAGAAACACTGAGCGGCAGAAACACTGAGCGGCAGAAACACTGAGAGGCAGAAACACTGAGCGGCAGAAACACTGAGCGGCAGAAACACTGAGAGGCAGAAACACTGAGCGGCAGAAACACTGAGCGGCAGAAACACTGAGCGGCAGAAACACTGAGAGGCAGAAACACTGAGAGGCAGAAACGCTGAGCGGCAGAAACACTGAGCGGCAGAAACACTGAGCGGCAGAAACACTGAGAGGCAGAAACACTGAACGGCAGAAACACTGAGAGGCAGAAACACTGAGCGGCAGAAACACTGAGCGGCAGAAACACTGAGCGGCAGAAACACTGAGAGGCAGAAACACTGAGAGGCAGAAACACTGAGAGGCAGAAACACTGAGAGGCAGAAACACTGAGAGGCAGAAACACTGAGCGGCAGAAACACTGAGCGGCAGAAACACTGAGCGGCAGAAACACTGAGCGGCAGAAACACTGAGCGGCAGAAACACTGAGAGGCAGAAACACTGAGAGGCAGAAACACTGAGCGGCAGAAGCACTGAGCGGCAGAAACACTGAGAGGCAGAAACACTGAGAGGCAGAAGCACTGAGCGGCAGAAACACTGAGCGGCAGAAACACTGAGAGGCAGAAACACTGAGAGGCAGAAACACTGAGAGGCAGAAGCACTGAGAGGCAGAAACACTGAGAGGCAGAAGCACTGAGAGGCAGAAACACTGAGTGGCAGAAACACTGAGTGGCAGAAACACTGAGAGGCAGAAGCACTGAGAGGCAGAAACACTGAGAAACACTGAGAGGCAGAAACACTGAGAGGCAGAAACACTGAGAGGCAGAAACACTGAGAGGCAGAAACACTGAGAGGCAGAAGCACTGAGAGGCAGAAACACTGAGTGGCAGAAACACTGAGTGGCAGAAACACTGAGAGGCAGAAACACTGAGTGGCAGAAACACTGAGAGGCAGAAACACTGAGAAACACTGAGAGGCAGAAACACTGAGAGGCAGAAACACTGAGAGGCAGAAACACTGAGTCGCAGAAGCACTGAGAGGCAGAAACACTGAGAAACACTGAGAGGCAGAAACACTGAGAGGCAGAAACACTGAGAAACACTGAGAGGCAGAAACACTGAGAGGCAGAAACACTGAGTGGCAGAAACACTGAGCGGCAGAAACACTGAGAAACACTGAGAGGCAGAAACACTGAGAGGCAGAAACACTGAGAAACACTGAGAGGCAGAAACACTGAGAGGCAGAAACACTGAGAGGCAGAAACACTGAGTCGCAGAAGCACTGAGAGGCAGAAACACTGAGCGGCAGAAACACTGAGCGGCAGAAACACTGAGAGGCAGAAACACTGAGTGGCAGAAGCACTGAGCGGCAGAAACACTGAGCGGCAGAAACACTGAGAGGCAGAAACACTGAGAGGCAGAAACACTGAGTGGCAGAAACACTGAGAGGCAGAAACACTGAGCGGCAGAAACACTGAGAGGCAGAAACACTGAGAGGCAGAAACACTGAGAAACACTGAGAGGCAGAAACACTGAGAGGCAGAAGCACTGAGCGGCAGAAACACTGAGCGGCAGAAACACTGAGAGGCAGAAACACTGAGAGGCAGAAACACTGAGTGGCAGAAACACTGAGAGGCAGAAACACTGAGAGGCAGAAACACTGAGTGGCAGAAACACTGAGAGGCAGAAACACTGAGCGGCAGAAACACTGAGCGGCAGAAACACTGAGTGGCAGAAACACTGAGCGGCAGAAACACTGAGTGGCAGAAACACTGAGAGGCAGAAACACTGAGTGGCAGAAACACTGAGAGGCAGAAACACTGAGTCGCAGAAGCACTGAGAGGCAGAAACACTGAGAGGCAGAAACACTGAGCGGCAGAAACACTGAGAGGCAGAAACACTGAGCGGCAGAAACACTGAGAGGCAGAAACACTGAGAGGCAGAAACACTGAGCGGCAGAAACACTGAGAGGCAGAAACACTGAGAGGCAGAAACACTGAGAGGCAGAAACACTGAGAGGCAGAAACACTGAGCGGCAGAAACACTGAGCGGCAGAAACACTGAGTGGCAGAAACACTGAGAGGCAGAAACACTGAGTGGCAGAAACACTGAGAGGCAGAAACACTGAGTCGCAGAAGCACTGAGAGGCAGAAACACTGAGAGGCAGAAACACTGAGCGGCAGAAACACTGAGAGGCAGAAACACTGAGAGGCAGAAACACTGAGAGGCAGAAACACTGAGAGGCAGAAACACTGAGTGGCAGAAACACTGAGTGGCAGAAGCACTGAGTGGCAGAAACACTGAGAGGCAGAAACACTGAGTGGCAGAAACACTGAGCGGCAGAGACACTGAGAGGCAGAAACACTGAGCGGCAGAAACACTGAGTGGCAGAAACAGTGAGTGGCAGAAACAGTGAGAAACACTGAGTGGCAGAAACAGTGAGGGGCAGAAACAGTGAGAAACACTGAGTGGCAGAAACAGTGAGGGGCAGAAACACTGAGTGGCAGAAACACTGAGAGGCAGAGACACTGAGCGGCAGAAACACTGAGTGGCAGAAACAGTGAGTGGCAGAAACAGTGAGTGGCAGAAACACTGAGGGGCAGAAACACTGAGAGGCAGAAACAGTAAGTGGCAGAAACACTGAGTGGCAGAAACACTGAGTGGCAGAAACACTGAGGGGCAGAAACACTGAGTGGCAGAAACACTGAGGGGCAGAAACATTGAGGGGCAGAAACAGTAAGTGGCAGAAACAGTGAGGGGCAGAAACACTGAGGGGCAGAAACAGTAAGTGGCAGAAACACTGAGAGGCAGAAACACTGAGTGGCAGAAACACTGAGTGGCAGAAACACTGAGTGGCAGTATATCACTATCAAGTTCAACCTTTAGTTTAAACTGATAATCATTTGTTTTACTCGCGTTTTCTTACTTTCCTCTATTAAATCCAGTCACTCAGCAGCTCTTCTGCCACTCAGTCCGACTGAGGGAGTGTGTTTCCGCGGGAAAGTGACTTCAATGCATAACCTATACAGTTCAGTGGCCCACAGTCAGATATTTGAGCCCCACCTACTGTGAAATCTCATTGGTCCAGCATACCTGTATACACTTCACTTGATTGGTGCGTTCCCACTGTTTTTGACCCATCCAAGATGACTTCAAAATCATCATGAAAGGGAAGTTGTGCTGGTCTTTTCTTCCCTATTGTGTGTTATCCATCAGACGTCTGAGACTAATATTATCCTAATCCTTTCATTAACGAGTTTGCTTTGAGATAGTTGTAATTATTTTCTCCGGCTGTCTGAATTGTTTCATTATTTTATGTTTATTTAAGAGACCCCGATTAGGGAAAAGCAATTAATCCCCAAGACCTGCAGACCCTTTACCAATCTGACATTTAAATGCAAATGAACTCGCTGCTGAAACCGCCTCTAAACTGTTGAGATGTAAAATGATGGACTCGAGCTGATCTCCAAGTGCGTGCGCACTCATGAAAACGTGTCTTTAATGATTCGGAGGCAGATGTGTTCCTCAGAGCCTCTTCTGATCCCTGTGCTTCTGATCTGACGATCCAGATGAGCTTATTGATCAGATCCCAGTGAGGAAGATGATTGAGAGTTCAGATAGACCGAGCTCGGATGCTCTGAATGAACAGATGTGTTGTTATAGTGTGACTATGATCACCAGAAATACAGTGAAATATTATTACAATCAATGTTTTTAGATCCAATAACTGCTGTTTTCTAATTGAATATATAGTAAAGTGTAATTTACTTAATTCATTTTCAGCATCATTTGTCTTCAGTGTCACATGATCCTTCAGAAATCATTCTAATATGATTTGATGCTCAAGAAAAATGTATGCTTATTATCAATTTTGAAAATAGTTGTGATTAATGTCCAAACCATGATACATTTTATTTTTCAGGATTTTTTGATGATTAGAAAGTTCAAAAGAACAGTATTTATTTGAAATAAAATCTTATGTGACATTATAAATGTCTTTACTGTCACTTTCCATCAACTTGATTTAATCCTAACTGAATAAAAGTATTAATTTCAATCTTACTCCAAACTTTTTAATAGTAGTGTATCACGATTTCCACAAAAATATTAATCAGCACAACTGTTTTCAACATTGATAATAATAATCAATTTAATGCATCCTTGCTGAAGAGAAGTATTCATTTCTTAATAAATAAATAAATAAAATCTTACGGAGCCCAAACTTTTGAGTGTACAGTGACACTGAAAATCTAGTGAGAATCAGCTTTATGAATAATGAGAATTGCAAATAGTAGACCGTTGGTAACCAAACCGTTTCAGTTCCCATTGACTACATTGTATTTTGTCCAATGCAAGTCAAGTTCGGTTCCCGAAACACGTCAAGTTCCACAGAAGAAAGGATGTCATACAGGATTAAAGCGACACAAGGCAGAGTAAATGTGTTTAAATGTGCTGAATGAGGATTACACATGACTCTAGAACTCCGAATACCGAACACATGCAAACACAGATTCTTAGCCACAATCATGCTAACTGAGTTCTGGACTAAAGCCAGTAAATAGGCAAATATTTAAGATTGAGGGAGCAAATGTAAAAGTGCAAGCATCATAAAGTCATGATCTGAATGAAACATCACACTCTCATCTGCAGCCGGTTCTGTTACACATGAAGAGTTGTGTTTCACATGCATGTATTGATGTGAGCAAACAGCTGAGACGACAGACACACACACACGCTGTCAGAAGCGAGGTCTGCGTACCTGAGTAACTGCAACACCCTCCAGTGTGTGCGTGCCTTAATGCAAACACAACACGAGTGTACAGATGTTGACAGCACACTAGTGTGACAGGAATATTAATGATGCCGCCGCTTGCTGATTTTCACTCTTGTTTGTTGTTACTGTGATTCTATCATATGCTTATTCCTTATACTCGGAGAACACTAAATGTTTAAGGCAAGACTGCACAGTTGTATAGGGTAAACAAATAATAATAATAAATATCACCATACTTCACCAGTTGATTGATTACATTAATAATTGCACAAAAAAAATTGTATTACAAGTTTTCTGAAATGTTATGTTTAAATATGCAAATGGGGCGTTATCTAATTAAATATGCACTGATTTGCTTACATTTCTAGAACAAAAATCTGAACATTGGATGAAGTCAGGTTCGAAATTCCTGTTTTTTGATGTATTAGAGATGAAGGTTTTTACAGAGGGGATTTTGGATTTCTCTATTTATCGCCTTCAGAATAAAACTGTGAAGTTTGGTGTATGTGAGTATTGCTGAAGTGGAGATTTGTGGCTCAATGCAGGAGGAAAAACTCAACGGCCTTTAAAGATATACACTGTAATTGAAATCTACAGACGCAAATAGATAAAGTGCTCTAAAAGATACAGTTAAAAGTGTGTTTTCTGTCCACTAGTCTGAAAAAACACTTTATGAAAATCCAAAAATCTCAATATCGACAGATGCATGAAAAACATGTCTCGCCTTGAGGAAACATCAGGGAAGAACAAAGGAAGATCTATAACATGCATTCAGAAAATACATTGAATTTCCATGTTTTTTATTTTTGCTGATTTATAATTAATTAAATGATTACAGCGCAAACCAGGTAAAGCGGGTTGGATCTTTTTTTTAAGACTGCATAAGTTACATGAATGAATACTCATTCATGTAAGTGTGTACAGTAAGTTTTGCTGTTGATTCCCTCATCATTGGCGTGTTGGTTCGGCGCTGCTGGATTTGTGCACTCAACTGTTATGATGAAAGTGCTTTCTTTAGATTAACAATGAAGCACTTATCGCGTTTACCAGTGGCTTCACCACGCATCCAACAATCAGAGCACTAGTTAAAGGAGATGGAGCTGGCGAAGCGGAAGAGCCGTGATAGGAACACGAGCGTGTGCTTCTTTAACCAGCCTGAGCGTTCATAATGCCTGTAATGGAGTGTGTGATGGAGTTTGCGGGGTTAATTGGCGGAGGAGCAGATGTGTTGTTTGTGGAGAGCAGAAACGCTCTGGTTGTGGTGAGCATTTAACTTCAGATCAATCATAACAATACCTCCTCACGAGACGTTCTTAAAGCCAAGTTTATGCAAAGTGACTTACAATGACTTCTCAATACAGTCAAACCTAAAGTTATTCAGACACCAGATATCATTTTTGATATTGTTTTACTAGTGTGTGCAGGACACTATAGATCTAGATATATTGTATTTATAGGTTGTATTGATCTATTCAGTGATTTAAATCAATCACTGAATTGTAATTTTTGTTATAGTTTATCAATTATTTTTAAGTATTTAAAAATTGTTATAATAATTTTTCTCTCATTGCATTGCAGTCTCTATTGTTTATATTTATTTTTTATTAAAGTTTTAGTTTGGTATTGTACAGCACAGTGGTCAACTACTGTTGTTTATATTGTGCTTTATAGATACATTTTGATTTGATCGGTTGGTTGGTTGTTTCTATTATATTAAGAGATTTAAATGTCGGTTGGTTTTGTTCTATTAAAGTGCCCCTATTTTTGGTATATTCCCTTTCATGTAGTGTGTAATATTCCTATGTGTGTCACTAATTTGCATAATGCCAGCCTGTGGTCCTGATTGGCTGAACAGCGTCTCTTAGCTCCCCCCTCAAACACTGTAGTGTATCTGAGACTGGGAGAGTTCAGTTCGTGTTGTTCGTGTCGAGAAGACGCTGTTTTCTGCTGACAAAGCAAATCCACTTTGATGAGATTGATACGGTAAAACCCACGCCATCGTCACTGTTCGTATCACTGTGATCAAGAGCTGAGACTCAGATATGATAATGAGCGTTTCTGACCAATCAGAGCAGAGCAGCTCTCAGAGAGGCGGGGCTTAGAGAGACTGAATCCTCGATTGAAGCGTTTCAGACACTGAGAGGAAAGAGCTGAAGCTGTAATGGATATAATGAGTGTTATTTGCAAACCTGTTTACAAAATCTTAAAATAAAAATCAGAAATCTTTTAAAATAGCATAATTGGGGAACTTTAAGAGATTTTAATATTGGTTGGTTTTGTTAAAAGTGTAAGGCAAGAGATTCTCAAAAAATATTGGAGAAATTATGACGAGCCACTTCGGAAAGTGCTGCAAATCACAGACTGAAATGAAACACAAGTTTTCACACTCACTGCGAGGGCTGATAATGATGTATCGTTTCAATTTAACGTCTTGTCACACTGAAAATGTGCTGTGAAAATCTGTGGTCCTGAAGGTGTTCCTCACTCAACAGTGTTGCCAGATTGGGCGGGTTCCCGGGTCTAGCGCGATAACTTGTAGCTGTATATTCAAGTGATTCAAGTGGCATAAACATACAGTAAGTCGTATCTACGGTAAAGAGTGAGATAGTGAGTCTAAATTCTGCGTTATGTTCTACAATGTGTACTTCACAAAAGACGTACTGTAGTTCTGTCTGAAGTTAAAGCGCGTTCTTGTTGTTATATTTATGTTGTCGGATTATCGTACTGTACGTATCAACGCATTACACATTTTGGCTGTGGTGTGTGCTTTAATGTGTGTGAAATATCTTCTAATTACATTGCTTATTCCAATCACTTATAATGGTCACTTTTTGCACTGAAATTGGCTTATTCTTGATGCAAAATGATTTTCCAAGGGTTAAAGTCATCTGTTAATCTCTTTGATTGCCGTTTTGCTATTCCACCTGGACATATTACTCATATTTGCTAATTCTCTTTAATTTATTGCCCTGTTTTGATCCCTTTTCCTTTTTTTTATTTTTATGGAAAAACATTTTGTTTTAAGGAGATAAAAATGGTGCTTATCAACCTTGATTGACATGGCAACAAAATTATATCACCCTATAATTCACCCTATTTTCTAAATGCATGTTATAGATTTTCCTTTGTTCCTAATGTTTCCTTAAAGCTACAATATGTAATTGTTTTCGCCGCTAGGGTTCGCTAACCTCCTAATAAAGGCGTAGGTTGATGACGCAGTGAAAAGCGGAATCATGGATCTTGTTGTCAAGCTGAAGGATCTAATAATGTTTATGGATGAGTGAATACAGTGATGTTTTTATCATGACTGTGGCATAAAGTAGGGCGCGAGTGCTAATGAGAGACAGATCTCAGCGCCACACGCGAGTCCCGCGGTTATAAAGGAATAAGGACATTTCATTCTACCGAACTAACTTCCCCACAAGTCCTGAATTTCTCACACAGGTCAGTTTATTAGACGAGCGAAGCGTGTGAGGGAACGCAGCACTGTTTCACCTGCTCTACACTATCACACTAAACACATTTGAGTGTGTTAAAGTTATAATGTTATTCTATGTGTTAGTTTGATTGCTATATGAGGCTAGCAATAAGCTAGATCAACATTAAAATAACATACTGATCATATTCTAACATTTCATCAGGTTGACCTGTATAACATTGATTAGTTTTATGTACATTTGCTCAGCTGTCTAATAAAGCACATGCAAGAGCGGCGTCTCTGTGGAGTCTAAGTTAGCCCCGGACGCTAGCTCTCAGCATCTCGAAAACGCCACACCGATATTGATCCTCGTTTTAGTTCTCCTTTTGTCCCAAAGTCTGCTTGCCATGATCCATAATGTTTGAACGAAACAACAACAGCGTGAGCGAGCCGCTAGACGTAACGCAGTTGTCCACGTCTGTCGCCATGGTTACTACGGCGGCACTAGCGGAAACCAGGGATTACGCGGATATTACGTCAGTGACAGGCGACAAGTGAACAGCGACGCGCCATTATTTAAAATTGTGAATTTCTCTGAAATTAAAAATCTTTGGGAACTTTTGGGATATTGTAAGTACACAACTGCAGGAAATATATCACAATGTACAAGTGATTTTTGGATATATTAGTACAAAAATCGTACATATTGTACCTTTAAGGCGAGACAATACGGGAAAAAACTGTGTTTCTGTCAATTATGAGATGTTGGCCATAAAGTGTTTTTTTTTTTTTTCAGACTAGTGGACAGAAAACATCCAAAACACACTTTTAACTGTATCTTTTAGAGCACTTTATCTATTTGCGTCTGTAGATTTCAATTACAGTGTATATCTTTAAAGGCCGTTTTCTCAAAAATGAGTTTTTCTTCCTACATTGAGCCAGAAATCTCATTATTTTGGCAGTTAAAGTGTTGGGGCTTTGGGTCATTTTGTTACAAAACACGAGGGAAAGATGGAGATAAAAATGGTGCTTATCAACCTTGATTGACATGGCAATAAAATGATATCACATTATTTTGGCAGTTAAAGTTGTGGGCGTGTTTTGCTGAGCTTTTGTGCTGCAAATCACCGTCCCAATCTGGCAACACTGCTAGTCAACACTGGTGTTCAGTACCAGCGCCTCCATCAGTGGTTCAGCAGGACTTCATGCAGGGCAGCAAATGCAGAGGAACCGGCTGATCATCCCGAACCCATCAGACCCGCTGCGATCCGACTCCACAACACATCAACTTAATCAACAATTATAAGTTAACGGTGTTTACCATTCGGCTCGGGTTCCCACCTCATCCGGCTATAGCCTTTACACATGCCAACCTTACGTTTTTGTGTGGTTTTGCCCTGTGAAGCGGATCCACCGATGCGTCTGGATGTCACAGGTCGGCCTTTAAACCCACTGAACGAACCCCTCTGGGTCCTTATTACGGTCCCCGGGGGCCATTAACAGCCTCCCCTTCATCACGGCTCCTCGCGCTGTTAAGTGCTAATCTAACGCGTATTAAAGCGCTCTCGTTAAAGACGTCTGAGTGAACACTTTACACACAGCTACTTAAAGCTTCTATTGTTTACTCGAAGCTGCACTGAAAAGTGGTTTGATGTTGATACACAATCAGGGCTGGTTTAATCTGGATGTAAGTGCAGCGTTGGCCGATCGGGTCACGACGAGGACGCGGCCTGAAAATTGGGAGAAAAGCCTCTCTGATTTATTCGCCGTCTGCTTTTGAGCGAATTTCAAAATAAAGTGTATGTAACCCGTCATTATTCTGCTGTGCTGGAGTGGGATGTGAGTGGATGAAAATTGATCCAGAGAATTGAAAAAGGGGGTTAAGTGTTTTTGCCCTTATCGACGGCACAACAGAACGGCTGTTGTATGAAACACTCGTTCGTCCCCCATTAGCAGATGAGACGGTGTTATTTGAGGCCCGCATTGTGCTGAACACAAACACAAAGATGTTTGAGAGGCGATAATGGCCCGGCGAAGAATAAAGATTTTAACTCTGCAGATCATTTAAAGCCATCACACACGCTCGTGGTGAAATGGTGTAAAACAACCCGCGCGTGTCTGGAATCAATCGTCTTTGTTGTAGTTCATCTCTGCGCTCGTATGTTTTTATTTAATAACATTAACAAAGTTGGCAACTCTTTACAATAAGGTTAGCACCTTAGTTAACACGAACTAAGAATGAACAATACTTCTACAGCTCTTATTAATATTAATTTCAACATTTACTAATACGTCATTAAAATCAAAGGTTGTATTTGTTAACATTAGTTAATGCACTGTGAACTAACATGAACAGCTGTATTTTTATTAACTAACATTAATAAAGATTAATAAATACTGCAACAAATGTATTGCTATGGTTAGTTAATGTTAGTTAATACATTAACTAATGTTAACTAATGAACCTTATTGTAAACCACACTATAACAAATGTAATCTAATATTAACCAATGGCACCATATTGTAAAGTGTTACCAGTGACTTCAATCCCATTGGATGGAGTGAAGGAAAGTTTCCGAACAGATGCAGATCTATGGATACTTTTAACATTTCCGTGGTTCTCAGAAGTAGAAGTCATCATAGTTGTGAACCCAAACTACAACAAATGACCAATCACATGACCAATTTTCTGTTGTTTCTGCTGGTTTAACCCTCCTTGTGCCTTATTAGGGGGCGATCTGAGCACATAGACAGCACTCCTCATACACACTGATGCGAAGCACACAAGACTCAATGCTCATTCCAGTGGAGTTTGACTTTAAAATGTTGTCAATGAACCTAATGAAGCATAACAATACACAACACACTCAATTTCTAATTGGATTAAGCTATTTGTTATTGATACTGCACTGACACTATCAGATGAGAATTTGAAAGATATTTCGCTGATTAATGACACTATTGTCTTCTCTAGAACTCAATTTGAATTAGTCTCATATTTGATGAAGTTTTCATCATTGGTTCTGTGAAGCTGCTTTGAAACAATCTGTACTGGATAAAGAGCTGTAGAAATAAAGTTGACCTTACATTGAATCAAATGTATTTATAATCCATAAGTCTCTGGAGTTTATTGGGATTGTTTTGTGAATTTTACGTTTACTATTATGAAAAATGTGCAAAAATACTATTTTCAATTTTTATATGAAATATATATTTTCGAAAAATGTTTTACTCTAAAACTGTGAGAAAATCAAAGCCATACATCTAAACAAGTTGTGTTCAAAATGTGAGGCTGATATCTCAGTAAATGAGCGTTCAGTGAGAGTGTGTTCGGCTGCAGTACCAAACGCTTCCACTAGAGGAAACTCGTCACATTCATTTCCAATGCGCTCATTTCTGACCGCGAGGAGCTCAAGTGTGACTATTTTATTCAGGACCATTACACCTGTTCGAATCATGTCCATGATTTGTGTGTGTGTGTGTGTGTGTCTTCACACAGCAAGTGCCAAAACCTTTACCAAGTTTCGTACCATTCCGATGAAGAAAAAAAATCCACAGAAAAACAAATGTCCAAAATGAGCGAAGAGCATCAGAGAGTTAAAACTGGATTAAACTATTTTTATTGATACTGCACTGACACTATCAGATGAGAATATTTAGCTGATTAATGGCACTATTGTCTTCTCTAGAACTCAATCTGAATGAGTCTCATATCTGATGAAGTTTTCATCACTGGTTCTGTTTATCACTGTGAAGCTGCTTTGAAACAATCAGTACTGTATAAAGAGCCTTATATTTATAATCCGTAAGAGTTTATTGTGATTGTTGTGTGTGTGTCCACAGGAGGCCAGTGATGGTGTGGCGCAGGTGGAGGTCAGTGTCGTGGCCGTCCAGTCTTTACCCAGAGGAGCCGCGGTGGAGCTCCATGTGATCGCAGTGCAGGACCGTCCCGCGGGCCGGGCGTCCCATCGCAGCGTCTCACGGGTCCCGGGCGGCTCCGTCGAGTGCCGCCTGCTCCAGTCCAGCTGCGCTCGATACGCCTCCCTGTCTCTGAGCCTGTGTTTCAGCGAGGCACACGCGCCGGCAGCACAGACCCTCACAGAGGCACTGCTGTCCTCATACCAGAGCGCTGTTCAGAAGACTGAGAATCTCTCGGCTCTGTGTGCCAGGGTTTTCTATAAGAGCCACGACATGTTCGGCACAGAGATCGCCACAGGTACGGCTCACCTCCAGAATTATTTCGATTGTTAAAAAACTGTGTACAACTTTAGTCTTGCGGGTTAATTTCACCTGTATTGGTTTCCATGCAATTTGCAAAAGTCAACCGTATGAAAAACACTAAAGATTGTACATTATCTGTACTCAGGGCCATCCATAAGGGGGGATAAAGGGGAACGTTTTCTGGGGCCCAGCCGATAGGGGGGGCCCATGCAGTCCAGCAATAATTATGTTCATCCTAAATATAAGCAAATGTTATCATATTTATTTTTAACCAAAATAGCGCCATTTATTGTTGAAAGTGAGAAAAAAATGCATTTTATTTAATGTTGCTTGAGTAAAATGTAGCCTGTGTCATAATGAAACACCCCTCTCCTGAAAATGGTCTGAGTAGGCTATTTTTTGTTGTATGTAACGCAAAGTCAAAACGCCAGTGCTTCACGCCAGTTCGCGGTCAGCAGCGCAAGTGAGTAACACACGATGGAGTGCGCGAATTGACACGGTAAGACCATAGACAGTAAAAGAAAAAGTAAGACCTATTGCTCACCATCTCCCCAGTGTGATTGAAGCAATCGATTGCCTAAAATCGTCCTGTAAATTATCAAATGAGGCCTTATCAGATGCGCGAGGACTGAGAGAATATTTCATGTCATTTACAGCAGTTGTCATGTGCACTGTCCGGCTAAAACTACTACAACATATCGAAGATAGGATGGAATTAGCTTCTGCAGAGTGGCAGCCTTATGGTGTGTTCACACCGAACGCGAATTTAATTACTTGCGCGAGTAGATTACATACAAAGTCAATGCAAAGACGCGAATAGACGCATCATTCGCGCCGGGCGTTGAGAATGACGCGAATTGGGCGACGCGTTTGCCGCGAACGTCTTCTGCGCAAGTTGAAAAATTTAAACTCGAGCGAATGTTCAAGTGTCTAACTAGACGCGATAGACGCGTATTTGACGCTCTATTCGCCTTCGGTGTGAACACACCATTAGATATTGGACAGGTCGCGGGAATGGGGTTGTTTCATGACAATTTTCTTCTTTTTTTTTCATTGGTTGTTGCGTTAAATCGTACCCAGATACAATAGTGCTATTTTCTGATTGGCTTTTGTGTAGCTCGACTAACAACACAGGGGAGACGTGCTTGATCCCTGTCGGGTCCAAAGTGAGAGCGGCGCGGCCAGAGACATTTTGGGCGCTGCGGCATATTAAATATAATATAAATCGTTTTTCCGCGTGAGAAATACAATGTGTGGCGGGAGTGCGTGACAAAAGACCGAAATTAGTGACTGTCCAGCTCAATGCGTGACACTTGAGAGCCCTGGGTGTGTGTGTGTGTGTGTAACTATACACACACACCCCATCACTGAGTCTCTCTCAGTTAAATGTATGTGTTATAGGAGAGAGAGAGCACAGGCATGATATGAGTAGCCCAGGGCCGACCCGTGGCATAGGCAGTATAGGCAAATGCTAAGGGCGCAAGCGCCTTAAACCCTAGGGGGGGCGCCAGAGCCGCGTAAGGAACTTTCCGCTTTTATTGTACTTCATTAACACTGCAACGAGTGGAGCAATTACATAAGCCTGTCAGTGGCGCAAAAAGTGGGTATACCGGTATGTGTAGCGGAGTAGGCGCCCTCATAAGATTTCATCATAGAATTTTGACAGGGGACCCCCCTCCAATAATATCGCGAGCGGGCGCGGGCGCCGTGAGCGCTGAGCGAACAGGCACGAGTAGTGAGTTGTCGTCGAAAAAGATAGATAAAGCAAAAAAGCGGCCGGGGGCTAAAATAGAAATAGCCAAAATGGTTTTGTTTTGCTTAATCGGCGGCGCTGGGTTAGTGCTGGTGTAATGCATTGGTAAAAAAAAAAGCTTTTTTTCTGTCACCGCATGAAACGCGTAGATCAGCGGCCCATTGGTTGGTTTCTTGATTGACACTGGGCTGGCCCAATCACATCTTTAATGTGAAGTACAGAAAAATACTCTTTCCAGTATAGAAATTAGTACAAAACTTATGAAAGTTTCCTTTATTTTTCAGTGCATTGTTTTACAATGAGTATTACCATGGGATTAATATTATAACTATTATTATGTAATGTAGACAGACACTAACTAAAAGAGGTTTGAATTTTTCTTTGTTCAATTTGAACACTGAATATGGGTTGGAGCTTTTAATTTTGAACTCTCAAAGTGCACCAGATTGATGAATTTAACATTAAAATGCACAAAATTTTCTTACGGGGGATCATGCCCCCGTACCCCCCTAGCCTTGTAGCAGCCTAATGGATTAGTAATAATAGTAGTGGTGGTAGTAATTGTAATTTATCTACTACAAGTTACATGGTCAGATAATATGTATTTAAACAATGCAACTATGTAGGATGATTGAAATATCCTTGAACGTTCTTTTTTAGCATTTGTATAAACAATTTATTACAGTTCAAGTCATAATTTGCTTGTTGAAGTTTTGGAGTGACTGTAAGAGCATTTTTGTTTAGTTAAATAAATACTCATTATTTTTAAAGAAAATCAATCTCGCCTAGGGCAACCTAAGGGCTAGAGCCGGCCCTGGAGTAGCCTATTGCAGATTTGGGGAGGGCCCATTCACTGGCCCATTTCAGGGGCCCAGTCATTTCTGTGGGCGGGCCTGTCTGTACTTACTGTAAGTACTGTACTTTCTCTTGTCTGTTTCTCAAACCCTTGTAAGGGTAGAATGAGTTTCTCACACGTCTTTTCAGTGCTGCAACAGTCTAGTAATTGAGATCCCAAAAAAACTAACGTGGAGGCGGCCATTGCTCCCATGAGAGAGCTTGGTGTTCACATCCACTATCTCGATGACTGGCTGATACCAGCTCAATCTCTGGAGCAGTTGTGCGAGCACAGGGACCTGGTGCTCCGGCATCTCAGCCAGTTCGATCTTCGGGTCAACTGGGAAAAGAGCAAACTCGCACCCGTGCAGAGGATCTCTTTTCACGGTATGGAGCTGGACTCGGCCCACCAGACGGCACGTCTCACAGAGAAATGTGTCCGGTCAGTGTTAAACTGCTTGAATACTGTCAAGAGCAGAACAGTGGTCCCACTAAAAGCCCCTCCCTGGCCCATTCCTCTCAGGGAGGACCTCCTCTCTCAGGGACGGCGCACCGGATGGCACCCGCGTCCGGACCTCTGAAAACTCCATGTCTGGTTCCTGGACGGGACGCGGAGGTTCTAGGTGATCTACCACAAGCTGTCTTAGAGACCATCCCTTCTGCAAGAGCACCCTCTATGAGGCACGCTTACGCTCTGAAGTGGAACCTGTTCGTTGAGTGGTGTTCTTCACACCGAGAAGACCCCTGAAGATGTTCGATCAGAGCTGTGCTTTCCTTTCTGCAAGATAGGTTGTCTCGCTCCACCCTCAAAGTATATGTTGCCTCTATTGCCACACATCATCACGATGCAGTTGATGTAAGATCCGTGGGGAAGCACGACCTGATTGTCAGGTTCCTGAGGGGCGCGAGGAGACTGAATCCGCCTTGCGCCCCCTCTATACCCTCTTGGGACTTATCTCTGGTGCTGGCGGCACTGCAGAGACCTCCCTTTGAGCCTTTGCAGGCAGCAGAGTTAAAAGTCCTGTCTATAAAAACAGTTCTCCTGCTTGCTTTGGCCTCCATCAAGAGGGTAGGGGACCTGAACGCATTTTCGTTCAACGAAGCATGCCTGGAATCCGGGCCGGCTGACACTCTTGTCATCCACTCCCTTTCGGGACCAGGTGGTGAACCTGCAACCAGAGGAGGCAGACCCAGCTCTGGCTTTCCTCTGTCCCGTCTGCGCCCTGCACCTGTACGTGGACAGAACACACAGCCTCAGGACCTCAGATCAGCTCTTCGTCTGTTACGGAGGCCAGCAGAAGGGAAAGGCTGTCTCCAAGCAGAGGTTGGCACACTGGATAGTGGATGCCATCGTTTTGGCGCACCAATCCCAAGACGCACCATGCCCCCCCGGGCCGGTTGTGAGCCCACTCCACTCGGAGTGTGGCTTCTTCCTGGGCGTTGGCACAGGGTGCGTCGCTGACAGACATCTGTACATCTGCGGGCCGGGCGACACCTAACACGTTCCTTATATTCTACAGCCTTCGTGTCGAGCTGGTAGCCTGTCTGTGTGAGGTAAAAGGACACAAGTTGATGTAGCTCTGCCATCTACGCCGGGCTACATCAACTTGTGTCCTTTTACCTCACACACACACGCACTGAAAATTTCACAAACTTTTAGCCTTTTATGTTCAAACCGGAGTCAGAAAGATGGAGAGACTCAAGAAGAAGTGACAACATGTAGAATGGTTAGTTGATGAATTTATGTAGCTGATGTGTAGTTATCTTCTAGTCATTTATTAGCATATTCTGTCATGATAATCTATAAATGGTGTTCCCGGGGGCGGGTTTATGTAAATTTTAGGGTTTGTGATGTCACTAACCTGTGAAGAAGCTCTTGTAGTTCCTACCAGACGTTTGTTGTAGTCCTTAAAAAGTGATTTCTTTAAAAGAAAAGATCTCCCTTTGCTTTGAACTGCGAGCATTGAAACTTTGCAGATGTTGTTTATGCTCAAACAGACACATTACACACTAACTAAAGTTAGAAAAGTGAAATCATAATCAACCGCCGCTTTAACCGAACTTCCAAGCGTGCTGCGTTTCAACTTTTATTGCCAAGGAATTATTTTTCATTTTAATCTACTTTAACTTGATGTACTAAAATGTAATAAAAATAAATAAAAACTAAAACTAAAACCATGAAAAAAACATATTTGTTACCTAATAATCATTACCCGAAAAAAGCCAGTTGACAAAGACATAAAACCCACAAAATTTAAATTAAAATGGAAACCGTAAAATTAAAGAGAAGAATACAGTTTTATTGTATTATTGTTCAGAAGGCATCTAAACATGTGTTTTATTTGACTATTACAGATCATTCTACTGAAGTGAAACTGAAATCATTTAAATATGTTTTCAGACAGAAACTCTTCCAAATGTCACGAGTCATAATTCATCAGCAGATCATAATCAGACCTGACACAGCTAACTGCGCATCTTCCGTTGCAGAGGTTTCTTTCTCCAAAGCCTGCTGTGGTCTTTGGGTCCGCCATGAGCCGACGGTGTAGCATATGTTCAGACACATTTATCGAGCTGTCAGTGTGTTCCTGATGCCCTCGGAGAGAGCCCAGAGCGTCTTCACGGGTCACAGACCAACAATATCACAGCAGATATGAAGACATTCGCCCTCCAACCCTTTCCGTGGGACGGGGCACACGTTCGCTTCACAAAAGCCTGAATCTCCTGTCGTGTCTCCTGATATCCTCTCGTGACAGATGCATGTTTGGCTTCTGGACATTCTGGAAACATGAACTCAGAATCTCAGAAACATCTCGTCTGACCGGAGATCAGGTTGATGTTGTCCAGTGATCATCGGCTCCTGATGTCTTTTAGACGCATTGTTCCTCAACATAAATTTACATGCACACAGATGTGCTGATAACTACCAAAAATCTGTTTTTTGAAACGCTAGTTATACCAGTTTGCATGCAAACCAGTAACCCGCTAACACAAAGAAAACCGCATTTACAAGACTTCCCATTCCTGTATATTATTCTAAGGCTGTCAAAATGACTGAAAAGCTAAATTCAAAGTTCTTTCTTATATAGTGGCAAAATTCACATTATATTCAAATTCTTTAGGCAATTCTCAATGTTACAGGGACAAAAGTACTGCATTGTCTCCACAAGAGGGCGCAAGCATGCGCAATAACCAAATATACACTCACCGGCCACTTTATTAGGTACCCCATGCTAGTAACGGGTTGGACCCCCTTTTGCCTTCAGAACTGCCTCAATTCTTCGTGGCATAGATTCAACAAGGTGCTGGAAGCATTCCTCAGGGAGTTTGGTCCATATTGACATGATGGCATCACACAGTTGCCGCAGATTTGTCGGCTGCACATCCATGATGCGAATCTCCCGTTCCACCACATCCCAAAGATGCTCTATTGGGTTGAGATCTGGTGACTGTGGAGGCCATTTTAGTACAGTGAACTCATTGTCATGTTCAAGAAACCAATTTGAAATGATTAGAGTTTTGTGACATGGTGGAAGTAGCCATCAGAGGATGGGTACATGGTGGCCATAAAGGGATGGACATGGTCAGAAACAATGCTCAGGTAGGCCGTGGCATTTAAACGATGCCCAATTGGCACTAAGGGGCCTAAAGTGTGCCAGGAAAACATCCCCCACACCATTACACCACCACCACCAGCCTGCACAGTGGTAACAAGGCATGATGGTTCCATGTTCTCATTCTGTTTACGCCAAATTCTGACTCTAACATCTGAATGTCTCAACAGAAATCGAGACTCATCAGACCAGGCAACATTTTTCCAGTCTTCAACTGTTCAATTTTGGTGAGCTCTTGCAAATTGTAGCCTCTTTTTCCTATTTGTAGTGGAGATGAGTGGTACCCGGTGGAGTCTTCTGCTGTTGTAGCCCATCCGCCTCAAGGTTGTGCGTGTTGTGGCTTCACAAATGCTTTGCTGCATACCTCGGTTGTAACGAGTGGTTATTTCAGTCACTGTTGCCCTTCTATCAGCTCGAACCAGTCTGGCCATTCTCCTCTGACCTCTGGCATCAACAAGGCATTTCCGCCCACAGAACTGCCGCTAACTGGATGTTTTTTCTTTTTCGGACCATTCTCTGTAAACCCTAGAGATGGTTGTGCGTGAAAATCCCAGTAGATTAGCAGTTTCTGAAATACTCAGACCAGCCCTTCTGGCACCAACAATCATGCCACGTTCAAAGTCACTCAAATCAACTTTCTTCCCCATACTGATGCTCGGTTTGAACTGCAGGAGATTGTCTTGACCATGTCTACATGCCTAAATGCACTGAGTTGCCGCCATGTGATTGGCTGCTTAGAAATTAAGTGTTAACGAGCAGTTGGACAGGTGTACCTAATAAAGTGGCCGGTGAGTGTAAACCAAATCAAGCATCGCATCTTTTATTGAAATTAAATGACATTCACTTTTTAAAGTGCATTAACTTTTGAAACAATTGTACTTCAATAAAATACAATTTCCTTAATGTGCATGCAAGGAAAAGTAGGATACTAGTGCATAAAACTGTGTAAGTGCATCAGTAACCTGAGAAAACACACTTCAACAGACGAGTAATGAACTACATACTCTCAGTGCTGAGCGCTCTCTGTCGACAGTGTTTCAGCTGATGAACACACACTCAGCTGATGAACACACACTCAGCTCTGACCGATGTGCAGGTTTGGTCAAGTATGTCTTTGCATGCTTTTTGCCACGAACTCAGGGGGTTTTCGTCAACAGGAAGGCTTTTCCCGCCATTTTTCACATTAAGAACATCGCTGTACACTGGATTAGCGTCTAGCGTCTCTTGACACACCAAACATTTGAATGCACGGTTTTTGCATTTGAATGTGCCATTTTTATTTTTATTTTATTCAACGAATATTCAAAATTCGAGTTTTTGACAGCTCTACTGTATTCCATTTATTATGTTGTGATGTTAAATAAAGCATTAACCCTATAATGCCTGACATTTTACATTATAGTCAGAAGCGATTCACGATTCCCAGTGAATGCTTGAACTCTTATCATGTATATCCAGAATCCAGTTTAAGTTGCATGGAAAAAAGCGTCTGCCAAATGCATAAATGTAAATGTGAAGTGATTTGCCGAACTCGCTGAGCTGGTTTCCACGGGATCCTTACGAAAATTAACCATGGTTTTACTACAAAAAAAAACATGGTTATTATAGTTAAACAATGGTAACTACAACTGAAATATGGTTTTGCTACACTAACCATGGTTAACCATGGTATTTGTTGTAAAACTGTGGTTATACAAATCTTAATCAATCTGCCAATAAACTATGGTTAACACTTGTATAAGGTTAATTTTCATAAGCGATGGTCTGATGGTAGTTTCCATCCTTACACACACACACACACACACACACACACACACACACACACACACACACACCTTTAGCCTCATGAAAGTCGAATGCTCCTCTTGATGGCCGATGAAGGTGACCGTGTCACTAATATGACTTGTTTTCTGTGTGATCTGCTGTTGAAAGTCCAGCACCACAGGCCTCCAGAACACACACAGTTAATTACTCGACGTGCGATCTTTGACGTGCTGTGTGTGTGTTCTTAATGAAAGAGCCTGATGATTATCAAAAGAGCTTTTACCTTCCAATCTCAGCGTCCCTTCGTTTGTATGACGAACTTGTTCACTTTCATAGTTCACACACACTCACACACACACTACACACTGACCTCGGTATCCCATCGCTGCAGTGCATCGGTCGAACGGGAGAAGGAAAGGTCATGAGATTGAGATGGAGTCGTGACTGTTGAACCGATCATCTCTTCCTCTTTACTAGTTACAGCCGCAAATAAACATCAATGAACATCAGAAGATACACTTCCTGAAATCAACCATCTCTCATAATCCATCAGTCAGTGTTTCAACCGTCAATAACACAGCTGGAGAACAATAATGTCACTTTTAACTCAGAAAAGACATTCAATGACCATAAACTCGATAGTCAGCTAGAAAAATAAAACTTTTATAAATATATGCAGTATATTACGTATTTATCATATTTATACTCAACCTGTTTAATGTATGTTTCAATAAATTCATGTGTTTATGACAGCTACCGTTTAAATCTTTATAATTCAAAAAACAAATTGGAGTAGGAACTTAATTATATGATTAAAAAGTCGATATAAAAATGTGCAATTTAAATGTTTTTATGAAACTTTTTATTTGAGAGATGATTATTTAATTAAATTTGATTAATTAATTATTAAAAAAAGTTTATTTTCAGCTGGGTTTCGGCTCATGAAAACTTTTTGATTTTAGTGCATCGCTAGTGAACAGCACTTGTACGCTGTGTTACAGTTTGGGTGAGGAACAGACCGAACTGAATTTGTGTGTGTGTGTGTGTGTGTGTGTGTGTGTGTGTGTGTGTGTGTGTGTGTGTGTGTGTGTGTGTGTGTGTGTGTGTATGTGTGTGTGTGTGTGTGTGTGTGTGTGTTTCCTTGCATGTGCATTCAAAGTCTGTCCAAAAAGAGTGTGTGTCGCTGTATCAGGTGACGCTATTCATTATTTGACTTTAGTGGACATCAGAAGAGCGTCTGAATCCCTCCTGCGCTTACAAACCTTCCCGATCAATCCCACCGGAGCCTCTACAAGCTGCTAATCTGTTGCAAATGGCTAACTAAAGATTTTCTGGTCCTCTGTGTATTACACGCACGTGTTTAGTACCGCACTGACCATATGTCCACACACACAAACACACACACACACATACACACACACACACACACACACACACACACACACACACGCAAGCTGTCGAGGATCTGAGCGGGTCAATACTTCAGGAATGTGCTGGAAGGGTTAAGCAGAATTGAGCGAGCACTTATGATGACGTGTGTGAAGCGTGACCTCTGACCTCTGTGTGTTGTGTCCGCAGGGCTGGAGCGGCGTCTGAGCGGATCTGGTCCTGATGGATCCGGTCCCGATGGATCTGGTCTCGATAGATCTGGTCCCGATAGATCTGGTCTCGATGGATCTGGTCCCGATAGATCTGGTCTCGATGGAACTGGTCGCGATAGATCCGGTCCCGATGGATCCGTTCTCGATGGATCTGGTCCCGATAGATCTGGTCCTGATGGATCCGGTCCCGATGGATCCGTTCTCGATGGATCTGGTCCTGATGGATCTGGTCCCGATGGAACTGGTCGCGATAGATCTGGTCCCGCTGTGGTGCTGGTTCCGGTTGAGGATCTGCCGGGTCGTGTTGTCCTGCTCGTCTCCTGCTGGCTCAGTGTGTAGAGGAGTCAAACCTGCTCAGATCCAGACCTGGAATCAGTGCCGCTCTCATTCACTGCATATCTGTGTTTATTAAAGGGATAGTTCACCTAAAAATGAAAGTTAGCCCATGATTTACTCACCCTCAAGCCATCCTAGGAGTATATGACATTCTTCTCTCAGACGAACACAATCGGAGTTATATTAAAAAATGTCTTTATAATGGCAGTGAATGGCTGTTTCAGTTTTGAAGTCCATAAAAGTGCATCTATCCATCATAAAAGTGCATCTATTCATCATAAAAGTGCATCTATCCATCATAAAAGTGTCTACCATCATAAAAGTGCATCTGTCCATGATAAACGTGCATCTATCCATCATAAAAGTCCATCTATCCATCATAAAAGTGCATCTATCCATGATAAAAGTGCATCTATCCATCATAAAAGTGCATCTACCATCATAAAAGTGCATCTGTCCATCATAAAAGTGCATCTGTCCATCATAAAAGTGCATCTATCCATCATAAAAGTGCATCTGTCCATCATAAAAGTGCATCTATCCATCACAAAAGTGCATCTATCCATCATAAAAGTGCATCTATCCATCATAAAAGTGCATCTATACATCATAAAAGTGCATCTGTCCATCATAAAAGTGCATCTGTCATCATAAAAGTGCATCTATCCATCATAAAAGTGCATCTGTCCATCATAAAAGTGCATCTATCCATCACAAAAGTGCATCTATCCATCATAAAAGTGCATCTATCATCATAAAAGTGCATCTATACATCATAAAAGTGCATCTGTCCATCATAAAAGTGCATCTATCCATCATAAAAGTGCATCTATCCATCACAAAAGTGCATCTATCCATCATAAAAGTGCATCTGTCCATCATAAAAGTGCATCTGTCCATCATAAAAGTGCATCTATCCATCACAAAAGTGCATCTATCCATCATAAAAGTGCATCTATCATCATAAAAGTGCATCTATACATCATAAAAGTGCATCTGTCCATCATAAAAGTGCATCTATCCATCATAAAAGTGCATCTATCCATCACAAAAGTGCATCTATCCATCATAAAAGTGCATCTATCCATCATAAAAGTGCATCTGTCCATCATAAAAGTGCATCTATCCATCACAAAAGTGCATCTGTCCATCATAAAAGTGCATCTATCCATCATAAAAGTGCATCTATCCATCATAAAAGTGCATCTATCCATCATAAAAGTGCATCTATCCATAATAAAAGTGCATCTATCCATAATAAAAGTGCATCTATCCATCATAAAAGTGCATCTATCCATCATAAAAGTGCATCTATCCATCATAAAAGTGCATCTATCCATCATAAAAGTGCATCTGTCCATCATAAAAGTGCATCTATCCATCATAAAAGTGCATCTGTCCATCATAAAAGTGCATCTATCCATCATAAAAGTGCATCTATCCATCATAAAAGTGCATCTATCCATCATAAAAGTGCATCTGTCCATCATAAAAGTGCATCTATCCATCATAAAAGTGCATCTATCCATCTTAAAAGTGCATCTATCCATCATAAAAGTGCATCTGATGGAGCAGGCAGTGCAGGCCCTTCGGGCGGCCATGGCACAGGAACAGACACCGGGACAACGAGTCGGTGTTTCCCGAAGCTATAGTTCTGACGAACATCCGCAAACAGCATCGCAGAGTTGTGTGTTTGAGCGACAGATCTCGACCTGTGGTTAGAAGAAGAGTTTCATAAAAGTGCATCTGTCCATCATAAAAGTGTATCTGTCCATCATAAAAGTGCATCTGTCCATAATAAAAGTGCATCTATCCATCATAAAAGTACATCTGTCCATCAAAAAAGTACATCTGTCCATCAAAAAAGTGTCTACCATCATAAAAGTGCATCTATCCATATTAAAATGCATCTGTCCATCAAAAAAGTGTCCACCATCATAAAAGTGCATCTGTCCATGATAAAAGTGCATCTATCCATCATAAAAGTGCATCTATCCATCATAAAAGTGCATCTGTCCATCATAAAAGTGCATCTGTCCATCATAAAAGTGCATCTGTCCATCATAAAAGTGCATCTATCCATCATAAAAGTACATCTGTCCATCATAAAAGTGTATCTATCCATAATAAAAGTGCATCTATCCATCATAAAAGTGCATCTATCCATCATAAAAGTGCATCTATCCATCATAAAAGTGCATCTATCCATCATAAAAGTGCATCTATCCATCATAAAAGTACATCTGTCCATCATAAAAGTGTATCTATCCATAATAAAAGTGCATCTATCCATCATAAAAGTGCATCTATCCATCATAAAAGTACAGCTGTCCATCATAAAAGTGTATCTATCCATAATAAAAGTGCATCTATCCATCATAAAAGTGTATCTATCCATAATAAAAGTGCATCTATCCATCATAAAAGTGCATCTGTCCATCATAAAAGTGTATCTATCCATAATAAAAGTGCATCTATCCATCATAAAAGTACATCTGTCCATCATAAAAGTGCATCTATCCATCATAAAAGTGCATCTATCCATCATAAAAGTGTCTACCATCATAAAAGTGCATCTATCCATCATAAAAGTGTATCTATCCATCATAAAAGTACATCTGTCCATCATAAAAGTGTCTACCATCATAAAAGTGTATCTGTCCATCATAAAAGTGCATCTATCCATCATAAAAGTGTATCTGTCCATCATAAGTGCATCTATCCATCATAAAAGTGTATCTGTCCATCATAAAAGTGCATCTATCCATAAAAAAGTGTCTACCATCATAAAAGTGCATCTATCCATAATAAAAGTGCATCTATCCATCATAAAAGTACATCTGTCCATCAAAAAAGTGTCTACCATCATAAAAGTGCATCTATCCATCATAAAAGTGTATCTATCCATAATAAAAGTGCATCTATCCATAATAAAAGTACATCTGTCCATGATAAACGTGCATCTATACATCATAAAAGTGCATCTGTCCATCATAAAAGTGCATCTGTCCATCATAAAAATGCATCTATCCATCATAAAAGTGCATCTATCCATCATAAAAGTGCATCTGTCCATCATAAAAGTGCATCTGTCCATCATAAAAGTGCATCTGTCCATCATAAAAGTGCATCTGTCCATCATAAAAGTGCATCTATCCATCATAAAAGTGCATCTGTCCATCATAAAAGTGCATCTATCCATCATAAAAGTGCATCTATCCATCATAAAAGTGCATCTGTCCATCATAAAAGTGCATCTATCCATCATAAAAGTGCATCTGTCCATCATAAAAGTGCATCTGTCCATCATAAAAGTGCATCTGTCCATCATAAAAGTGCATCTATCCATCATAAAAGTGCATCTGTCCATCATAAAAGTGCATCTGTCCATCATAAAAGTGCATCTGTCCATCATAAAAGTGCATCTGTCCATCATAAAAGTGCATCTATCCATCATAAAAGTCCATCTATCCATCATAAAAGTGCATCTATCCATCATAAAAGTGCATCTGTCCATCATAAAAGTGCATCTGTCCATCATAAAAGTGCATCTGTCCATCATAAAAGTGCATCTATCCATCATAAAAGTCCATCTATCCATCATAAAAGTGCATCTATCCATCATAAAAGTGCATCTGTCCATCATAAAAGTGCATCTATCCATCATAAAAGTCCATCTATCCATCATAAAAGTGCATCTGTCCATCATAAAAGTGCATCTGTCCATCATAAAAGTGCATCTGTCCATCATAAAAATGCATCTCTCCATCATAAAAGTGCATCTATCCATCATAAAAGTGCATCTGTCCATCATAAAAGTGCATCTGTCCATCATAAAAGTGCATCTGTCCATCATAAAAGTGCATCTGTCCATCATAAAAGTGCATCTCTCCATCATAAAAGTGCATCTATCCATCATAAAAGTGCATCTGTCCATCATAAAAGTGCATCTGTCCATCATAAAAGTGCATCTATCCATCATAAAAGTGCATCTGTCCATCATAAAAGTGCATCTGTCCATCATAAAAGTGCATCTATCCATAATAAAAGTACATCTGTCCATGATAAACGTGCATCTATCCATCATAAAAGTGCATCTGTCGGTAACACTTTATTTTACGACCTGCAAACAACTGCGTAAGTAAACCGAAATTACGGTGTACATTTCTGTAATTATAGTGTATTTCCGTGTAGGTATAAGGGAACAATATGTTAAGTTTTGCGTAATAAAGGGGTAACAAGCAGATATACAAGCAAATTATTTATAATGTAATTATTTTAAAACTAACAGGTTCCTATTCTGTTAATATATTCCAGGTAAAAATTGTACGTCTGTTGTATATAAAAGTTATCATCACATTTCTGGCAAAATATGTTCTTGTGCAATGTTACAGGGTAATTGTGTCATCTGTGGGTTGAAAATTAAACATATATATATATATATATATATATATATATATATATATATGGCTGTATGTAAGCACAGTATGATAAAAATTTAATTTATTGTCTTTTCTTACTAGATTACTTAATGTTAAGTCAAAAAAAAAAGTTTCTGCTATGATTTTAATTTAGACCGTGTAGTACTTAGTACTTACTTTATCACATTGTATTGCAATGACACTTAAATGTCAGGGCAAATATACTGTGTAATTGAAACGTTTTTTTTTTTTTTTTTTTCTAATAAGAGTACCTTTCTCTGTAATTACTGTGCGAATAGTGTTGTTTCGTATTGTTACATAGTAAGTAGTGTTTGTTATCCGTTTCAACTGTGTATTTTACAGGGTAAGTCTAACTCCTGCGGGCTGTAAATTAAAGTGGCGCTTGTTACCTCCTTGTTCTGTGTAGTTACAGGGTATAGTACAACATTAAACCAGTATGCTGAAACAGACAAACCTAGCTTCACCATTAGCATTATCAACAAATTTCTAAATTAGTACTTGTAAAAGTACAGTAGCACAATTAAACCAAAACCATTTATTAAAACAAGTTTAACAATAAACAATCACAATGTTGAAATTACATCAACACAAACTGTAAACAGAACAGAAATAATCTTGAAATCACACTGTACATATTTTGCCAGAAATGTGATGATAACTTTTATATACAACAGACGTACAATTTTTGCCTGGAATATATTAACAGAATGGGTACCTGTTAGTTTTAAAATAATTACATTATAAATAATTTGCAGGTTGTATATCTGCTTGTTACCCCTTTGTTACCCAAAACTTAACATATTGTTCCCTTATACCTACACAGAGGTACACTATAAGTACAGAAACGTACATCGTAATTTCGGTTTACTTACGAAGTTATTTGCAGGTTGTATATCTGCTTGTTACCCCTTTATTACCCAAAACTTAACATATTGTTCCCTTATACCTACACGGAAGTACACTATAATTACAGAAACGTACACCGTAATTTCGGTTTACTTACGCAGTTGTTTGCGGGTCGTAAAATAAAGTGTTACCCATCTGTCCATCATAAAAGTGCATCTATCCATCATAAAAGTGCATCTATCCATCATAAAAGTGCATCTGTCCATCATAAAAGTGCATCTATCCATCATAAAAGTGCATCTATCCATGATAAAAGTGCATCTGTCCATCATAAAAGTGCATCTGTCCATCATAAAAGTGCATCTGTCCATCATAAAAGTGCATCTGTCCATCATAAAAGTGCATCTATCCATCATAAAAGTGCATCTATACATCATAAAAGTGCATCTGTCCATGATAAACGTGCATCTATCCATCATAAAAGTGTATCTATCTGTCACGTTCCACGTGTATTTGTGTGTGTGTTTCTGTTCTGTCTCCATTCATTACTTTCAGGTGGTGACCGAGCATTGGCTGTTTGCGGGCACGTGACGTCATTGTGGGGGCGTCATCATCTGTTCGACCAATCCATTGCTGTGCCATGAGTTTAAAAGGCCCATCCACAACTAGGAAGACAGATCCTCACCAGATCTCACCCAACTTGCGCGTTCTGAGCTCATTGTCTAAACCACTATCACGATTCACGCTTATTGTCTTTATTGTTGCTGATTTGAGTAAATGCTTTTGCCTGACCTGAGTTTTGGTAAGACACTAAGAGATGCCTAGCCGGTCCGCTTACATCTGGAGCATTGAGTTCTCTGTTGCGAAATCATATGACGGGAGGTAGGAATCATTGTTGTGTTAGGTATGCATGGAGTGTTCGCCATTCTTGTATTTCTGTTTTTATTTAGTGTAGTTTAATTAAGGCGGCGTATTCCGCTAAAGAACTCGGTTTTGTTTCTATTTTTCTTTTGTGGCAGTTAGTTTAACGGGTACACTTAAAATTAGATATCAGTTATGTTTTGCTTATTTCAATAATTTGGCGACACTCTTGTCTGTCGTTGTTTTCTCGTGTATTATTTTTCTTTCTGAACAATCTTGTTATTTAATTTAGGTGAACATGTTTAAAGCTTTCATTCAAAGAGAATAAACGTTTTCTCTTAACGTTTAATTGAAGTTTCTTGGTTGTTCTTCCTGCATCCACACACAGCAACAGTGTCTCACATAAATGTTATGTAATCATCCCCTTATACATCTTTAAACACGTAACACTATCCATAATAAAAGTGCATCTATCCATAATAAAAGTACATCTGTCCATGATAAACGTGCATCTATACATCATAAAAGTGTATCTATCCATCATAAAAGTGCATCTGTCCATCATAAAAGTGCATCTATCCATAATAAAAGTACATCTGTCCATCATAAAAGTGCATCTATCCATCTTAAAAGTGCATCTGTCCATCATAAAAGTGCATCTATCCATAATAAAAGTACATCTGTCCATGATAAACGTGCATCTATCCATCATAAAAGTGCATCTATCCATCATACAAGTGCACCGGCTCAGGAACAGGAACAGACACCGGCTCGGCAGCGGCCATCTTGTCCGGAGACACAGGCTCTGGATCGGCAGACGTGACGTGAACAGTCTCTGGGTCGGTAGAAACCATGTGCTTCCTCCATGCATGCAGAACGGCCAATGCATAGAACGTGAAGACAGCCCTCTTGGCCATGACAGGACTGATGGTGGAAACGGTAGGCTCAGGAATAGCCTCCATGGCCATAACAGGGAGCTCTGGAAACACAGGACATGGGGGCTCGGGAGCCACCGGACCAGGTGAAAGGAAAGCCTTCCTCCTCCTCCTCCTCCGTCTACAACAGTGCGGCGATACAGCAGCCTCGAAAGCCACCACTGGGGCCATGACCGGTAGAGTGGACAGCTCTGGGACAACTGGGTCAGGGACCACCGAAGTTGGGTCATCCTGGACCACCGGGCTTGGGACCACCGAAGTCGGGTTCTCCTGGACCACCGGGCTTGGGACCAACGAAACCGGGTCCTCCGGGACCACCGGGCTTGGGACCACCGAAGTCGGGTCCTCCGGGACCACCGGGCTTGGGACCACCGAAGTCGGGTCCTCCGGGACCACCGGGCTTGGGACCACCGAAGTCGGGTTCTCCTGGACCACCGGGTTTGGGACCACCGAAGTCGGGTTCTCCTGGACCACCGGGCTTGGGACCACCGAAGTCGGGTTCTTTGGGACCACCGAAGTCAGGTCCTCTTGGACCAACGGGCTTGGGACCACCGAAGTCGGGTTCTCCTGGACCACCGGGCTTGGGACCACCGAAGTCGGGTTCTCCTGGACCACCGGGTTTGGGACCAACGAAACCGGGTCCTCCGGGACCACCGGGCCTGGGACCACCGAAGTCGGGTCCTCCGGGACCACCGGGCTTGGGACCACCGAAGTCGGGTCCTCCGGGACCACCGGGCTTGGGACCACCGAAGTCGGGTTCTCCTGGACCACCGGGTTTGGGACCACCGAAGTCGGGTTCTCCTGGACCACCGGGCTTGGGACCACCGAAGTCGGGTTCTCCTGGACCACTGGGTTTGGGACCACCGAAGTCAGGTCCTCTTGGACCAACGGGCTTGGGACCACCGAAGTCGGGTCCTCCGGGACCACCGGGCTTGGGACCACCGAAGTCGGGTCCTCCGGGACCACCGGACTTAAGACCCCCGACTCAGAGCCGCTGGACATCACGGGTTCGGAGCCACTAGACAGCGCTGGTTCAGGGCTAGAGAGAGGTTGAAGTGGGGAATGGCATCGGGGTCCATATCGACCACTTCCTCTCCTGCGGCCTCCACGAGTCCCTGGGAATATGGCTAGGCGGGTTCCCTCAAAGGACTGCTTGTAGATAGGAGTGTTAGCTGAACAGATATCCGTTGTGCTGACGGAAGGGGATTCAGGGGAGCTGCTAGTAGCAGTATTGGACCTTCCTCTTCCAACTTGACAGCTGGCTGCTATGGTCTCCTATGGTCTCCTCAGTCCTTCGAGCACACATGGCAAAATACTCAAACAAGGTCATATGAGACCCTGACTCTCCTCCAGGTAGAGAAGCCTCATTCCGCTGTATCCTTATGTTGGCTGGTTCGTTCTGTCACAGAATGGTCAAAAGTGAAGCGAGGATACAAATGCGGAAATAAGGATGTTTATTAAGTAAATAAAACTAGTGATGTGACGTTCGGCACCGAGGCTTCGAAGCTTGTATCAAAAGAACAAAACATCTCACATGAACCACTGTACCGGAGCTTGATTCGTTTTGCCATAACCATGTGATCAGTGACGTCCGAAGCTTAGTTTCGACACACAACCGCGTGACTGCTTCATGTTCTGATTCAAAAATAGCGCAAACCCCTTGCACAGGTTTCGAGTGTCATGCGCTTCGGTAGTGAAAAGAGGCCGTTCGGAAGTCTGGCAGCATTTTCAAGTCAAATTAAGTCCCATGTGAGAGAATATTCTCAAAGGCAGGGGAAGTAGTGAATAAAAAAAGAAATAGACTTAGCGCTCACACACTGTTGAACAAGTCCTGTTCCTTAATAAAAAATCTTTAATTTCTTCAATTACACAACTCCCCAGTTCACAAGCACTTTCACTACCCAGCCTTTCACCTTTCCACAATAGCTTTCTTTTTGATTATATACAGTATGCCTATATGAGCCTTGCCTATGAACTCATAGGTTTAGGACTATGGCTAAAGTTTTAAAGGGATACTCCACTTTTTTTGGAAATAGGCTCATTTTACAACTCCCCCAGAGTTAAACTGTAGAGTTTTACCGTTTTTGAATCCATTCAGCCGATCTCCGGTTCTGGCGGTACCACTTTTAGCATAGCTTAGCATACATCATTGGAGTGGACAAGACCATTAGCATTTCTAAAAAAAAAATGACCAAAGAGTTTCGATATTTTTCCTATTTAAAACTTGACTCTTCTGTAGTTACATCGTGCACTAAGACCGACGGAAAATGTAAAGTTGCGATTTTCTAGGCTGGTATGGCTAGGAACTATACTCTCATTCCTGCGTAATAATCAAGAAACGTCACTGCCGTACCATGAGAGCAGCAGGCGTAATTATATGACGCAGCGCCTGAAAATAGTCCACCTTCCATCAACACAACGGAACTATTTTGACAGAAATAGTTGACAGAACAGAACCCTGACACTTTTATGATGGATAGATGCACTTTTATGATGGACAGATGCACTTTTATGATGGATAGATGCACTTTTATGATGGACAGATGCACTTTTATCATGGACAGATGCACTTTTATGATGGATAGATGCACTTTTATGATGGACAGATGCACTTTTATGATGGACAGATGCACTTTTATCATGGACAGATGCACTTTTATGATGGACAGATGCACTTTTATCATGGATAGATGCACTTTTATGATGGACAGATGCACTTTTATGATGGACAGATGCACTTTTATCAAGGATAGAAGCACTTTTATGATGGATAGATGCACTTTTATGATGGATAGATGCACTTTTATGATGGATAGATGCACTTTTATGATGGATAGATGCACTTTTAAGATGGACAGATGCACTTTTATGATGGATAGATGCACTTTTATGATGGACAGATGCACTTTTATGATGGACAGATGCACTTTTATCAAGGATAGATGCACTTTTATGATGGATAGATGCACTTTTATGATGGATAGATGCACTTTTATGATGGATAGATGCACTTTTATGATGGATAGATGCACTTTTAAGATGGACAGATGCACTTTTATGATGGATAGATGCACTTTTATAATGGATAGATGCACTTTTAAGATGGACAGATGCACTTTTATGATGGATAGATGCACTTTTATGATGGATAGATGCACTTTTATCATGGATAGATGCACTTTTATGATGGATAGATGCACTTTTATCATGGATAGATGCACTTTTATGATGGACAGATGCACTTTTATAAAGGACAGATGCACTTTTATGAAACTCTTCTTCTAACCACAGGTCGAGATCTGTCGCACACACACACCTCTGCGATGTTGTTTGCGGATGCTCGTCAGAACTATAGCTTCGGGAAACACCGACTCGTTGAATATGATAACGACAGAACTATAGTTTCGGGAACACCGGCCTGATCAGACCTGGAATCAGTGCCGCTCTCATTCTGTGCAGATTTGAGTCTGTTTGTTAAAGAGTTTGTTCAGCCATTGATTATTCTGTCATCATTTACTGTCCTTCAGTCCTGCTCTTCTCCACTCAGTTAAAGACATCATGACCAGGCAGATTTTTCAGCCAAATGGACTTTGACTGAATGCAACTTCCAAAAGACATTAGATAATTAACATCCATGGTTATGCTTATTACAAATGATCAGAGCCTCAAGGTCGCCACCATTCACTCAAGTTCACCGTTTTTGATGCTTTGATGCAGTTTTTGCATAATATATTATATATATATATTGGGTTCATTATAAAAAAAAATGCTCTAATTGAGTTATGAAGGATGTTTGAGACACATGACGAGAAACAAATTACAGAAGCATTTTTAATGTAGAATTTATTTTATAACTCGCCCATTTCTTCACGTGTGTGTGTGTGTTTAGAGTACAGTCAGTATTCTGTGGAGTGTGTCGCCCTCATGTGGCCGCTGTCAATGTTGTTCTCTTAAAATATCACATTAAGCTGCAAGATTATTAAATATTTTGAAATAATACTATATATTGATGTAAATCAACAAGATCTTTATAACAGTACAGCAGATACTTACATAAAATGCATATAAGAATATCTGCCAATAATGTCTTAGTAAGCTGATATTTAAATGATTAGTTTTATGATCAAATCTCTGTAGTTTTAAATCATAGGCTACAATGCAATGCAATACAATGATGATTGAGTCAGAATATGATACAGCAGGCTGTATATAGGGTTAATGATATCCTAAAGGTTATTCATAGGTTTTATGAAACATCTATATTTCAGCTATAGGCCTATTGATTTGCATATGTTGTCAGCTGTAATGAGTTTGTTGATTCTGTGATCTTGATTCTCTCTGTCAGATTGTGTGATGTTTGCCTCCTGCTCGTCAGATCATACTCTGACAGCTCATTTACTCGCTGTAATATGATTGTTTATAAGAAACTCGTCAGCGGTTATGGAGTACAGTAATGTATATGGACAGAGCTGATGTACAGCCGTCGACACAGATCAACACAATATAGAGGACATCACGTCAAAAACACTCAACGACACACTCAAAAAAGTATATTTTTTTTCAAGATTTACGCTTTCCAATTAATAATAAAATTCCATCAAATTGAATAATCCTTACATATTTTTCATTTTACGAATGAAGAATTTTAAATGAGCAAAAAACAACAACAACTGTATAAATCTTATTGGAACAAGGACTATTTAGTTTATGTGATTCGTATTCATAAATGTATGTGTATATATACATATATATATATATATATATATATATATATATATATATATATATATATATATATATATATATATATATATATATATATATATATATATATATATATATTCATTTAAGTTAATATTTTATACAAAATGTTTTATTAATATATAATAAAATGCAATATTGAAAAAATATGAATGTACATGTACCGTACGTAAATATTACAATACATGAATTAAACTTGACTTTTGAATGCCAGTCATCCACTGTATTGTACCAAATATGAATGAGTGCGACTAGAAATCATAGCAGCTCCACTAAATAAATATATAATAAAAGTGTTCTGTAACTGAATTTAGTAATTTATGAGTTCGCATTCAATTGATCACAACCACAACACATGGGATGTTGAAGAAAACTTTGAAACTTTTTTCTTGACAAGAGTTTGTGAAGCCAACTTTTTAACGTAATTAATTAAATTATTGTATTATTATTTATCGAAATATTTCACTTAATATTTACAACATTTGTTATACTAAAAAAATCTATTGATTTTATGCTGGCGCTCTATTTTGAAATAAAAGTCCGTGAGTAGCGTGAATTCGAGTCACTTCCGGTTCCTGCATTGCTTGTTGTTTATTCTGTGTCGACTCTCAAAGATTCATTCGATTCGCTTTATATATATACACGTGATTGTTCAAAACAAACAAATGAATCGATTCCCTATCGGAAATGACTCCCAACAGCAACTTTGTCTTGTGCAGTTCAGTTAGGGAAAGAAGAAACGGGGCACGAGGAAAGTAGTTTAATCTAATGTAACTTAAAGACGAAGAGTGTGTGTGTTTACGCGCGAGTTTTGCAGTGCAGATGTGTGTGATTTGAGTGGATCTGTGAGGTGAACTGAAGCAGGCCCAGATTAAACACGCGTTACTGTGAGTGTGTGTGTGTAAGATGTCTCTGGAGGATTATGAGAGGCATTACGCCTCTTTAAACTCAGAGACTGGATGTGAATCAGTCAATGGACGATCGACAACATCTGGAGCTTTCGCTGGAGAAGAGGAGAAACTGCATTACATCCCCATTCGAGTGCTGGGAAAGGGCGCCTTCGGGGAAGCGACTCTCTACAGGCGCACTGAGGTCAGCAGCTCTCAATATGATTTATATTTATTAATATCTATCAACTGCTCCGATTCCGCAGCAATTAAGAGCACACGTCACTCATTTCTGCTCCGATTTGGGAGTTCCAGCCACGCCCACTCTGCAGCTGAGGGATGGGCGACAACAAACTTTATTAGATACAATACTGATACTTTTTGTTTAAATTTTAATACTGATAGTTTTGTTGAATTTGAACGATATAGATACTTTTGTATTTTAACGATACAGATACTTTTGATGTATTTTAATGATACTGATAATTTTGTTGCATTTGAATACAGATAGTTTTTGTTTAGGGGTGCAACAATATATTGTATCACAATATATCGCAATACAAAATGCAACAACATGTATCGTGGATAGTGACAATATGTATTGTGTGTAGTTCACCCAAAATAAAATTACTGTGGGAGTAAAAAATTCAAGTTTTCAGAGTTTTAGTGTCAGTACTACATTAAACTACTATATAATGTTGAATATAATGTATAATAATGCAGTGGGGGAATATGTGTGTGTCCTGATAATTCTAGATGTCTGATGTCACCAGTTAAAAGTGGCTGACATTATTTTAAATATATCTAGTTAGTGAAAGAGTGCAAGCATATTCATCTACAACAATTCAGTGTTTTCAGCTTCAGAATCATGAATATTGTTATTCTGGTGTCTCTATTGTCCTGTGCTTTGGGTTTCAGCACCAAGTCCAAGCCTGTTCATTCACACACACAATGTCATATCACATTTAGCATTTTAATCAACAGTGCATTTTCTGTTCACCTTTTATCATATGTCTTGGAGTCTCGCAGTAATATGGTGTCGTGAGTTCAGTATCGGGATATGTATCGAATCGTGACATGAGGGCATCATTACACTGCTAGTTTTGTTGCATTTTAATGATATCAATACTTTTGTTGCATTTAAACGATATCAATACTTTTGTTGCATTTAAACGATATCAATACTTTTGTTGCATTTTAACGATACAGATACCTTTGTTGCATTTTAACGATACAGATACCTTTGTTGCATTTTAACGATATCAATACTTTTGTTGCATTTTAACGATACAGATACTTTTGTTGCATTTTAACGATATCAATACTTTTGTTGCATTTTAAGGATACAGATACTTTTGTTGCATTTTAACGATACAGATACCTTTGTTGCATTTTAACGATACAGATACTTTTGTTGCATTTTAACGATACAGATACTTTTGTTGCATTTTAACGATATCAATACTTTTGTTGCATTTTAACGATATCAATACTTTTGTTGCATTTTAACGATACAGATACTTTTGTTGCATTTTAACGATATCAATACTTTTGTTGCATTTTAACGATATCAATACTTTTGTTGCATTTTAACGATACAGATACCTTTGTTGCATTTTAACGATACAGATACCTTTGTTGCATTTTAACAATATCAATACTTTTGTTGCATTTTAACGATACAGATACTTTTGTTGCATTTTAACGATATCAATACTTTTGTTGCATTTTAACGATACAGATACTTTTGTTGCATTTTAACGATATCAATACTTTTGTTGCATTTTAACGATACAGATACTTTTGTTGCATTTTAACGATACAGATACCTTTGTTTCATTTTAACGATACAGATACCTTTGTTGCATTTTAACGATACAGATACTTTTGTTGCATTTTAACGATACAGATACCTTTGTTGCATTTTAACGATACAGATACTTTTGTTGCATTTTAACGATACAGATACCTTTGTTGCATTTTAACGATACAGATACTTTTGTTGCATTTTAACGATACAGATACTTTTGTTGCATTTTAACGATATCAATACTTTTGTTGCATTTTAACGATATCAATACTTTTGTTGCATTTTAACGATACAGATACTTTTGTTGCATTTTAACGATATCAATACTTTTGTTGCATTTTAACGATATCAATACTTTTGTTGCATTTTAACGATACAGATACCTTTGTTGCATTTTAACGATACAGATACCTTTGTTGCATTTTAACGATATCAATACTTTTGTTGCATTTTAACGATACAGATACTTTTGTTGCATTTTAACGATATCAATACTTTTGTTGCATTTTAACGATACAGATACTTTTGTTGCATTTTAACGATATCAATACTTTTGTTGCATTTTAACGATACAGATACTTTTGTTGCATTTTAACGATACAGATACCTTTGTTTCATTTTAACGATACAGATACCTTTGTTGCATTTTAACGATACAGATACCTTTGTTGCATTTTAACGATATCAATACTTTTGTTGCATTTTAACGATACAGATACTTTTGTTGCATTTTAACGATATCAATACTTTTGTTGCATTTTAACGATACAGATACTTTTGTTGCATTTTAACGATACAGATACCTTTGTTGCATTTTAACGATACAGATACTTTTGTTGCATTTTAACGATACAGATACTTTTGTTGCATTTTAACGATATCAATACTTTTGTTGCATTTTAACGATATCAATACTTTTGTTGCATTTTAACGATACAGATACTTTTGTTGCATTTTAACGATACAGATACCTTTGTTGCATTTTAACGATACAGATACTTTTGTTGCATTTTAACGATACAGATACTTTTGTTGCATTTAAACGATATCGATACTTTTGTTGCATTTTAACGATACAGATACCTTTGTTGCATTTTAACGATACAGATACTTTTGTTGCATTTTAACGATACAGATACTTTTGTTGCATTTAAACGATATCGATACTTTTGTTGCATTTTAACGATACAGATACCTTTGTTGCATTTTAACAATACCGATACTTTTGTTGCATTTTAACGATACCGATACTTTTGTTGCATTTTAACGATACCGATACTTTTGTTGCATTTTAACGATACCGATACTTTTGGTGCATTTTAACGATACCGATACTTTTGTTGCATTTTAACGATACCGATACTTTTGTTGCATTTTAACGATACCGATACTTTTGTTGCATTTTAACGATACAGATACTTTTGTTGCATTTTAACTAGAGCCCGACCGATATGGATTTTTGGGGGCCGATACCGATATTAGGGAGTAAAAAAAGCCCGATACCGATATATCGGCCGATGTTATTTATGTGTATATTATAAAACAGTAGCAATATTATTTATGTGTATTATAGTAGAGTATACCAGTCAAAAGTTTGGACACTTTCCTATTGGTGTGTACAAACTTTTGATGGGTACTTTACACAGTAGCTATAAACAGAATAAATATATTTTATAAACACATTTTGCAATGATCACTCAAATGTGGTAATCAAACACTTGTGTGACACAGATATGTAATGGAGGCAGGGGGAATGATAGAATGAGAATTATACAGCTGCGCTGTAACCAAACTAGTTTGCATTGCATGTTATATTATATTCTAAATACTGTTGCATAATCTTCACTAATGACTTTGTCTTTTAATTTAGTCATAACTTGTATCAATAAATATATAAAAAGTGTCACTGACAAAACCTTATTATCTTCTATTTTTACTCTTAATTCCTCTAATCTCTACCAGTGGAGGAAGAACTTAATATCATAATGAAAACGTTTTTAATTACATATGTACAGTACTTTTATACTATTTTAAATAATTAGTAAGGAAAATGTACTAAACGTGAACCTAGGCTACTCTTAATGCAAAATGGCCCTATATAAAGTGTTATAATTATATACATTTTTGGAATATTGCTTGATGTTGTAACGTAGCGTTATCAGGCAGAATGAGCTTTAACACGGTGTCTACACCGGACGCGGCCGTTATTGCTCGCGTCGCAACAGCTGTTTACCCTAAAGCAGAATCAGTTTACTGTCGGAGATCGCTCGCGCCACGCATTTAATCAATGTTTCATCAACCAATTGCCTTAATAAATAAGAAGTAGGCCTAAATATAGCAGACAATATAATCAGGACTTCTCAGCTGCGCGCTTGCAATAGTCATAAGCTCACACAATACGTGACAGAGGCTTGTAGCAGAGAAATCAATTCTGTGAATTACACTGCGCAAATCACAAGTAGGCTACTACCCACCGGACGAAGAAGGGTTGGCTCTCAGTCTCCACAGGCTACATAAAATATTCATTTTATTTTTCGTGTTCGCATTTATGAGGAAAAAACAATGTTACAGACGCGACAGTTCAGCACTACGGACGTGAGCGCTCTGAAAGCGGCACTAAAATATGCTTTGAAACTTTCACATAGACATCAAACAGAAAGCACAAAACCTTTCGTTTCAAAGTGAATTTCGTTTTGTATTAATTGTATCTTAATTTTAATCAATGTTTCATCAACCATTTGCCTGGATTTAATTTATAAGACGTAAAATAGCAGACGATAGATAATCTCGACACGGAGGCGCCTGCGGGTGAACTGGAGCTCGTCTCATGAACCGAAACTCAGCGTATAGACCTGAGAATTGAAATATATCTATATTGAAATGTCTACTTTTAAACAGAACAATTCAAAACGAAAGACAGACAGACTCATGTAATCCTATGAAATGTGCATTCAGAGAAGGACTTTGGTGCATTTCTCTCTGGCACGCGTTCACTGAAGATCGCGAGTCAGCATCGTCAACTTCATATTTGGCTGACACTGACTGAAAACACTTGTTTATTAATAAACAATTAAAATGTCTCCTTGTTATATTTGTTGTATTCATAATCATTACTTTTACCAGTTCTTGTGACAGCTTTTAGGTGCTTTATTGGCAGCGCCACCCTTACATGAATCACCGCACCCGCATTTTTTAAAATATTAATTTATCGGCCATTATAAATGCCGATACCGATAGTTAGGAAAATGCCTAAAATCGGCCGATAATATCGGCCCGCCGATATATCGGTCGGGCTCTAATTTTAACGATACCGATACTTTTGTTGCATTTAAACGATACCGATACTTTTGTTGCATTTTAACGATACCGATACTTTTGTTGCATTTTAACGATACCGATACTTTTGTTGCATTTTAACGATACAGATACTTTTGTTGCATTTTAACGATACAGATACTTTTGTTGCATTTAAACGATATCGATACTTTTGTTGCATTTTAACGATACCGATACTTTTGTTGCATTTTAACGATACAGATACTTTTGTTGCATTTAAACGATACAGATACTTTTTTGCATTTTAACGATACAGATACTTTTGTTGCATTTAAACGATATCGATACTTTTGTTGCATTTTAACAATACAGATACTTTTTTGCATTTTAACGATATCGATACTTTTGTTGCATTTTAACGATACAGATACTTTTGTTGCATTTAAACGATATCGATACTTTTGTTGCATTTTAACGATACCAATACTTTTGTTGCATTTAAACGATATCGATACTTTTTGTTGATACGTTTTTGTTTGTTACTTTTGTAGAATATGCATTTCCAATTTAAATATTGTAAGAAGTTTTTTTTTCTGAGACATTTCACCTGTCATTATGAGTTCAAATGTCACATCCATAACATTACCCTTCACCAGAGGACTTGAATAGCTCTGTTTGGAAAGAATGAATCATTTTAGAATGACTGGGGTGGTTTTGTCATGGAGTAAATCCGCATAGAAAGAAACTAATATTATTAATCCACCTTATTCCTGACGACCTTACTGCGTTTTGAATTATGGGTGGCACTTCCGGTTTGGGGAACTTCCATTCAAAATGGCTAAAGCGAATCATTTCAAATCATAAGCTTGCCCTACAAATAAAGCTGATCCATCAGTTTGACTGGATGAGCTGTCAGTTTTCCTTCATGATTTATTTTCAGACATCATGAGAATAACGTTATACTTGGTATTTTAACGTGACATGTTATAACAAGAATATCTATGGCAAGAGCTCTTTCAGTCGCTGCTTTCTTTTCCTCATGATGATTTTTATTTTTTCCTTTGCAATCCGCTGTAAAAATATGAATAAGGACAACATATACGGCACATTTGTGGTCTGTTCTCCCGAATTTAATTCACAATATTCCATTAATAATTCACTGGAATGCACGAAGAATCTCTCGTTATTCTCCTTAAATCCTCACGTCACTTTCCAGGTTTGTTTTCACAGGTAAATGCAATTTATAATCAGTCAAAATGACGGAAATCACTTTAATATAACGTTAGTGTCACGTAATGCTGAAATTAATGAAAATTTTTGATTAAAGCTTGTTATACAGTACAGATATACACTACCGTTCAAAAGTTTGGGGCCGGTACGATTTTAAATACTTTTAAAATAATTCTCTTCTGCTAACCATGGCTGCGCTTATTTGATTAAAAATACAACAAAAATCAGTTATAGTATTAAATATTATTCTAGTGTAAATCAGCTGTTTTCTGTGTGAATATATAGTAAAGTGTAATTTATTCCTGTGATCAAAGCTGAATTTTCAGCATCACCAGTGTCAGTGTCTTCAGTGTCAAATGATCCTTCACAAATCAGTATAATATGAGGATTTGATGCTCAAGAAACATTTATGATTATTATCAATGTTGAAACAGTTGTTGGTCTGTCAGTTGTACAGTTTTTTTTTAGTTTTTTTTTAGGATTCTTTGATGAATAGGGTTAGGGTTAGAATCTTTTGTAACAAATGTCTTTACTGTCACTTTCGATCAAATTAATTATTCCTTGATAAATAAAAGTATTGATTTCTTTCCTCCAAAAAATAAAAATAAAATTCTCACTGACCCCAAACTTTTGAACGGTAGTGTATATTTGCCTACTACAGTGATATTTAACCAAAGACTCGCGCTTTTTGGGCTATTTTTGGTCTGTTGAAAGTACCTTGTTGATTCTTTTAAACTATTAAATTCCATTTTAATGTTCGATGGTTGAAGGGTGAGTCGATTAAAGTCATCTCATTGTGACACTTTTTTAATGTATTGCGTTCATAGAGCGAGCCTTTCACTGATTGTTTACAGCTTAACGGAAGTTACACCCATAATTTGCGCAAAGCGTCATGGGGCGTAGGAATAAGGTGGATAGAATGTTAGATTAATGGAACCTTATTGTAAAGTGTTTCCGATTTATGTCTCTTGAGTTCAGTGTTGGACAGATCAGTTGTTTTAACCATTCATTAAAGTGAATGAATTGTTGCATTTTTAACGATATCGATACTTTTGTTGCATTTTAAAGATACAGATCTATACTTTTGTTGTATTTTTAACGATACAGATACTTTTGTTGCATTTTTAACGATATCGATACTTTTGTTGCATTTTAAAGATACAGATCTATACTTTTGTTGCATTTTAACGATACAGATACTTTTGTTGCATTTTAACGATATCAATACTTTTGTTGCATTTTAATGATATCGATACTTTTGTTGTATTTTTAACGATATCGATTCTTTTGTTGCATTTTAACGATACAAATATTTTTGTTGCATTTTTAACGATATCGATACTTTTGTTGCATTTTAACGATACAAATACTTTTGTTGCATTTTAACGATACAAATACTTTTGTTGCATTTTCAACGATATCGATACTTTTGTTGCATTTTAACGATACAAATACTTTTGTTGCATTTTAACGATACAGATACTTTTGTTGCATTTTCAACGATATCGATACTTTTGTTGCATTTTAACGATACAGATACAGAAAAGAATCAATTCTTTTGTTGCATTTTTAATGATATCGATACTTTTGTTGCATTTTAACGATATCGATACTTTTGTTGCATTTTTAACGATATCGATACATTTGTTGCATTTTAACGATATCGATACTTTTTTTGCATTTTTAATGATACAGATACTTTTGTTGCATTTTTAAGGATATTGATACTTTTGTTGCATTTTTAACGATACAGATACTTTTGTTGCATTTTAACGATGCAGATACTTTTGTTGCATTTTTAACGATATCGATACTTTTGTTGCATTTTAATGATACAGATACTTTTGTTGCCTTTTTAAAGATACAGATACTTTTGTTGCATTTTTAACGATACAGATACTTTTGTTGCATTTTAACGATATCGATACAGAAAAGAATCAATTATTTTGTTGCATTTTTAATGATATAGATACTTTTGTTGCATTTTAACGATATCGATACTTTTGTTGCATTTTTAACGATATCGATACTTTTGTTGCATTTTAACGATACAGATACATAAAAGAATCAATTATTTTGTTGCATTTTAACGATATCGATACTTTTGTTGCATTTTTAACGATATCGATACTTTTGTTGCATTTTAACGATACAGATACTTTTGTTGCATTTTAACGATATCGATACTTTTGTTGCATTTTAACGATACAGATACAGAAAAGAATAAATTTTTTTGTTGCATGTTTAATGATATCGATACTTTTGTTGCATTTTAACGATATCGATACTTATGTTGTATTTTTAACGATATCGATACATTTGTAGCATTTTTAACGATATCGATACTTTTTTGCATTTTTAACGATACAGATACTTTTGTTGCATTTTTAAGGATATTGATACTTTTGTTGCATTTTTAACGATACAGATACTTTTGTTGCATTTTAACGATACATATACTTTTGTTGCATTTTTAACGATATCGATACTTTTGTTGCATTTTAATGATACAGATACTTTTTTTGCATTTTTAACGATACAGATACTTTTGTTGCATTTTTAACGATACAGATACTTTTGTTGCATTTTAACGATATCGATACTTTTGTTGCATTTTAACGATACAGATACTTTTGTTGCATTTTAACGATACAGATACTTTTGTTGCATTTTAACGATACAGATACTTTTGTTGCATTTTAACGATACAGATACTTTTGTTGCATTTTAACGATACAGATACTTTCGTTGCATTTTAACGATACAGATACTTTTGTTGCATTTTAACGATACAGATACTTTTGTTGCATTTTAACGATACAGATACTTTTGTTGCATTTTAACGATACAGATACTTTTGTTGCATTTTAACGATACAGATACTTTTGTTGCATTTTAACGATACAGATACTTTTGTTGCATTTTAACGATACAGATACTTTTGTTGCATTTTAACGATACAGATACTTTTGTTGCATTTTTAACGATATCGATATTTTTGTTGCATTTTTAACGATACAGATACTTTTGTTGCATTTTACGATACAGATACTTTTGTTGCATTTTTCGATACAGATACTTTTGTTGCATTTTAACGATAGCGATACTTTTGTTGCATTTTAATGATTTCTTAAATGAGTATATGCATTTTATTTGAAATAATGTTCATTTTTAGAAAAAAATATAAGTAAACTTAATAGACTGAAATATTGTTTTCTTGTACTACTATAATCTTTGTTTTATTTCCAACTTCTATAAATGTGTATTTGAGGCTGACTAAAGGCCTCATTATGCTTCTGCGTTAACTCCACGGCGTAGCTACGCCGTCACTCCTACGGCGTCGTGGCCGTTTTATGGTTCTGCGTCAGGTTGCGTTGCATCGCGGTGTATTTCACCGCCAGAACGCTAGGGGGTGTGTGCTTCGCGAATCTTTTTGCTAGTTTGTTTTGGTTCCGTGCGCCGGTTCCGCTTTCGTTTCCATTACCCTTCAAATTGCGCAAATTGAAATTGCGAATTGAAAATACGCACAATGGAACCACGTCCATTTCGCATAAACTCCCGTTTATCGCAAAAAAAGATTTTATGCTCGCATGAGGAGGTTTTTCAGGCAATTCGAAAAAGGAATATTTAGCAAAACTGCAATGGAAGGTTTTGCGCATTTACAGTCACCTGACTTAGAAGACGCGGTGTGTTTGGGGTCCGTGTCCGCAAATAATAATAATAATTATCATCATTATTATAACATTTATTAGGCTACATAGCCTATGTAGAAGACGCTTTTATCCCAAAAAAATGAACAAAGCAATTCGTCACATCTCATTCAAAATAAAGGTTGGAGTTGGACAATAATATAATATGGGGCTAAGATTATCAGAAATAAACACAAGATTTTGACGCATATTCAAGTGTTTAAGCGGAGCGCGCACTGGATGGCAGGGATAGGCGCTGAAGGGTTGGTCAAAATCCCTTGCCTCTTCAAATACATATATAATCATATATCATTTTGAATGGTTATATACTTCCTTTATAAAAATCAATAATCAAATATATTCATTATCACATAATAATTTTTATATTCTTGTGCCTGTGAAATTATATTTTCTTAAATGCATGGATGCAAGTAACCAGTTTCTTTTAGGTGCATCCCAATCTTACTTTGAGATTGCACGTAGTACACGCAGGACACGAAGGCCACGTAACCCACAAGGCCGTTTGTCTCTTTCTCTGGGATCAGTAGAAAGGTTAGAGGGTCCTAAAGGCAGCGTGGGCACATATGATTCTTCGCTGGACATATGGTCAAGCTATATTGAGCGTTACTATCAAACTTTAATTGTTGTATTAAAATGTATTCTTTCCAGTGTATTTCCTTCCTTGGGAGTAAATGCCAGTGATCTGTTTTTCTCCTAAATGAGTGAATGTTTTAGCATTATGTTTTGGTATACTTAACTGATAATAAGGAGCTCAGACTCTCTTCAGCCTTGATGGGAGCTGTTATTTGCTAGTGTCTGTTATTTGTGTGTGTGTGCGTATGACATTCTATGTAGGTTCTGGACGTTCGGACCAGACACCCCGGCGCCCTTCTCTAACCTGCGAGGCCACCACAGACCTAAATCTAATGAGTGGACGACAACTATCTTTACTAATGGCGATAGGCACCCCTATCTCCTCACATGTGTTAAATTGTTTAGGCTCTTAATGTTTCTTAGCCAATGAGAATCATTCAACCTGTAAGCAATGACGTAGCTTAGACCTTGGAAATGGTATAACTGCTGTGATCTTTGTAACTGTAAGCGGGGCGGCCTACGAACTCCTGTGTGAGTCTTGAAGCTGACTTCTGCTGATGAAAATGCAAACTATCTTCAGTAAAACTTTTCTTTAATTTTTTATAATTCTGACTCCGGGTCTTCATTCTTCATATCTGGTTCTGGGTCTTTGACTGTATACCCCTTACAGTTATGGTGGAGGATGCGCTGGCAATTATTCTCGGTGACACCCCTGGCAAATCAACAAACAAGGTAGTAAGCTTTTGTTAATTGTTAGGGCTGTCTGACTGGAAGAGATTTTGAAGGAGAGCGGGAGAGCTTCACTCCGATGAGGCGAGTGAAGCTTCACTCCGATGAGGCGAGTGAAGGAGTAAGTTAATTATACTGCTGACAGTATAAGAAGTCGCTGAGAGCGTCGTTAAGGGTAACGGCAGCAGACAGCGCAAGCGAAGCGTGCTCTGTGGGGGCCCCGCTGGGCATTACTGGTGTAGCACCACCCCAGCAGAGCACGTCCCTGGGCTAGAGGTCCAGTGGCACCGTAAACCTGCTCAATCTCTTCCATCTCAGATAGGGGATCCCCGAACTTAGTGAAGTGAATCAGGCAGTTAGGGATACTAACAATAACAGGGTTGTTTGCCAGGGATGCATCAGGAACAATTCCGAGAGAAATATTTAAAAAGTTGTGACCCAAATTGGCATGGACCAGTATATGTAACTCTGATTTTGGAGTATACTTTGCAGTTTCATCACGCAGAAGCCAAGCTGTGTTGTTCAAAGATCGCCGCCTCCATTTCTGCAATAACTTCAGGTGAGTATGAACCATGATTAAGATATGGCAGAAAAATGTAATAACTTAATCAGTAACCTGAAGAGTCCTGAAACAAATAGTGAGACAGGAGAAGCAAACGCTGTAAGCAGCTGTGCTCTAAAGCCCTCACTTCAAAGAAATTAGCAGAAATGATTAAGTAAATGGTAGTCAGGATTTTGATTCTGATTGGAAATTTAAAAAAAAAACTTGACTGGCTACAAACAAACAAAGAAACTGAAAAATTAAAATGTTTAGCCTCGTATTGCTTACGATGATTACAAGAAGCAAGTGAAAGAAATTCTGGGTCTGGGATAATTTCCCTGGACAAGCGACTAAAGTTAAACAGGCACTTTGTGAAAACAACTTAGAATATTTTGCAGCTTATGAAAATTAATGTTCTGCCAATAATAATGATGAAGATTATGATTGGGCTATTATGATTAAATCCGCCACTGGTGGACTGTAAAAGAATACAGAGAACTGCTTAATCAGTGGCTCTGTTTACATTCCTGAATGGGACACACACTGCTTCAAGGGCGTGCTTGTTGGAGCCGTTGAGGCTGACACATGAACCCTTTTGAAGAAAAGATCTATAATAGTAATTTTTATAAGTTGATGTAAAATTAATGACTCCAACAAATGTGAGTTGCAAAATATATCAAAGTAACTTAAAGGATGATTGTGTTGCAATTAAAATTTTTAAAAAAGGTTTTAGATGATATAGAGAGACTAATCTCACAGATGATTTACAATAACTGCAAAAGTATCACAAGCAGAGAGTGCTTGCCTCACAACTTAGTGTGTGAATCCTAATTGGAGATTGATAAACTCCAAGAGAAATCTTAAGTCAAATATTAAACTATGGTTGAGAACTTGACAATTAAAATTGAGATTGAGAAATGTGAAACGTTATTGAGAACTAGAATAATTATTTTTATGTAAAACAAATAAGCAGAAGCCGTACTGAATTAACAGTTGCTAAATGCTGATTAAACAAACAGCTTGAAAAGTTGACCATGAAAGAACTAGAAGCTGATGTTTAGTTTTCAAAAGATAAGTTTGTTATTGGCTGTAATGAAACAGTTTGCTTATCTGAATCTGATGTGTGCTGTGGCTGAAACTGCCAGTGCAACAGACTCAATCTGAGTGGAAATTTGTAATGCCTAAATTTCCTGATGTGTGGGCAAAAGACAAATATAAATAATATGTTTATTTGAAACCGTATGTAATATCTGGCAAAGATGCCTTAAGCTGGGATAGAGTTAAAAGATGGTAGATAAAGTTAGACGTTCAGAGTGCAGTGTACCAGTCCCTCCCTCATTCAATGTCTCTCTCTCAGTCAATGTCAGCTAAAAGCTGTTACCTGAGTCGGTGTCATAAGTGATAATAAGCTATTTGTAGTGACATCTTTGATTAGGTTATTTTAGGACCCGTAACTTCTTTGTCTGATCTTAGTCCCCACCATGAAACGGGGGAGGGGCCGACGGAAATGTACACTGAATGTACGGTTGTGATCTAAATTCACTGAGTATAATCCAAGTAGCTAGGTTGCTGCTTTTAAGATAGTTAATGGATTTAAGTGATTAAATACTGTTGTTTTTGACCTGTCTCCCTATGTGAACACTATTAGGCAATCGGAATGGCTCTGGTGACTCTTGAACGTGCCTTTCCTAAGCTCTAGAAAACAGCTGAGTTCTGTTGAAGCAAACAGCCTGTGATGGGAAAGAGCGGTCACCAGTGGGCACGAGTGGCTACTCAATGACGGGTAAGACCTTCTATTGGCCAGACAGGGGGCAACCCAAGCCAGAGTGGATCACGTAAAGTCACTGGGCATCTCAAGATGGAGGTGTTTATGTGAGAAAGGTATGAGAGTGGAACGGATGACTGTGAGGCCAGCAGCATCCTTTATCGTTAGGGCGGATGCGCTGTGAGGAGTTACAGACAGTCTGACCCCGAAACGTGAGTGTTCCTCTAATACCAATCACCAGAAACCGCATTCATTGTATGGCTTGTTTTTTTTATTGTGACAAGCGTCTGCAAATATGCCAGGGGAAAACACCCTGATGGAGATTATAGATAAAGGGCTAACAGGAGTGGGCTTTCAAGAGCCAGCTGAGGCCATGAAGTGATTCCCATTAGTTGTTGTGGAGACAGTAGCAAAACTTTTTATGTACTGGTTTGCCTTATGGGCAGGGAAAATCATAGTGTTGATTTTGAACTAATAGGTCTATGACATAGTTTTAACTCCTGAAGGTCGTTAGACATGGTGGTGGCTAAAGATGAAGACAGCTTTTGTAGATTTGAGAAAAGTCTGGATAACAAGGTGAATGGTCAAAGGTTATTGTAATTAATTTAATATTACATTTTGTCTAAGTTACAGCCTTAGAAGGCTGTTGAAAAAGATTATTTATTTATAGTGAGAGAGACTGCTTGAGCAGAGGAAGGGATGGTAACTGTGTCTGTCTTTCCATTATTGGCCTGCTAGAGCAAGCTGAAGCAAAATAATGATAATGAAACAAAACAACCCAGCTGACCTTGTTAAATTCTAATGAACAATGAACAAGACATGCTTTGAAACTGGTTGGGAGACCATGTAAAATTAGGTAGAAGCTACCGGAAAATGGGAAGTTTAAAATCTTATTTAAAATTTAAATCTTTTAGCAATAATATAAAGAAAAATTAATATTGAAAATGAACAGTTAACATATGTGTGTCTAGTATGAGTGCGTATGATGGTGACAGCACTTTATGTCTTGTATGTATTAGTTTGGGGTACTATTATTTCCTGATTTTGAGGATATTGTGTCATTAACCTCTGGAATTAGTGTTTTATCATTACAGATGGGTTAAGTGAAATGACCAACTTTAAAAAAGGTTGATAATTCTAAGACAATCTGATGAAAAGACAATGCAGAACATGGGACGAGCTTTAATTGAAGTGGTTCTCCATCTCTGTCTGCTATTGGTAATTATGAATGCTTTTGTCATTTATGATATTGAACTGAATTACTCTCTGGATTAGTATTTTATATAATTTGGAATTGTAAAGAAGATTGCCGTCCATTCTGGGGTAAAACTCTTGTCTAAATTCAACTGAGGGTCTAAATTTAAATAGACAACTAGGTGGGATCATAAGGATAAACGTAGGAAAAAAAAAAAAAAAAAGATATATACATATAGACTTGACGGCAGAGAGACAAAGTGACACATTGGCTAAGTCACTATCCAAATTATCCAGAGTGAGTTCCCTCATTTTTATTGAAAGGCCGGAGGGCGAACAAAGAAGGAGTGAATATAACTTCTAAAAAGAAAAGGTTTTATTTCTCAATCGATTAAATGTATGTATGACATTAGATGTCTAAGAAAACTACAATTTAATAAAGGTAAAAAGAGAAAGCAGCTATATGGCTGGCTGGGATCTGAGTAACATAATATTTTGGTTTCTGTAAAACTGTAAAGATAAGTGGAACTGAGACAAATACTGTGAGAAGTAGTTATAATGAAAAATAAAGTTGAAGTTAATGATAAGAAAACAAGAGTATTGAAGAATTAATAAAATACCATGATTCCCCTAACGAGGGAACTTTAAGTGTCACTAGGCTGACAGTGGTGAGAGACTCGGATGCAGAAGGAACTGGCATGTAGGGCAAGATGGAAGAAATATAGTAGAAGAAAATGTATGTAATGAAAATACAATTTCTGATAGGGTTTATGGAAGTCAAATTAAGTTTAAATGGTATGAAAAAGGTTAGGGTTAGACATTGTATGATTGACAGGGATTCAAGTGATATAAGGATAAGGAATGAACAAAAGCTTTATTAAGCAAAATGGGGAACGATCCTATATTTTAGTGGTAAAATAATGACTGAAATGATGATGTGAATTTGTTTTATTTTATTTTTTTATTTTTGAAACAAACAAAAAAGGGTATAAGATGTTATACAATTAAAATGGTACATGCTATGTGACCGTAAACTGAAGGATGATTTCAGTAAAGACTTAAAGTGTTTACATCGATTATTATGGGCCTTAATTATTAATATTCTATTGTTTGTTGTTTATTTTTAGTTAGACAACCATTGTGTTTTAAACCTAAAGGGTCTATAAAAGGGGTAGTGAAAATAATGGATTAACCATCCAACTTTGTTTATAATAAAAGGATTTGGAAATCATAATTTTATAAAAAAAATAAAAAACTAGTGCATATATTCTGGTATTCATGATTATAGACAATGTCTTTATTTAGGATCTGAGTAGTGACTGTGGATCTAGCCCATGCTAGGAATACAGCAATAGTGCTTGCTTATTTAGCCTGGCTTCCAGAGAAAAAATATGTACTTGTTTCGTAATCAGTTATGTGTTTTATAAAAATTTTAACCTGACTGATAAACTGAGGAAGAATGACATTGATGTCCTGTTGTGAGTGGAAGGTGGGAGAGCCTCTTAATGGGGACTGGAATTTTTAATATCCAGCATGTCCGTGACGAGGTGAAGAGACAAGTGTGACCCGTCAGGGGAGCATGCGTCACCACTCCTCCCTTCCGTAGTGACCTCACTGGTTAGACCAGACGTGGCGGTATTGGACCCCACATTGGTCTAAAACGGGGGACTGAAGGGTTGGTCAAAATCCCTTGCCTCTTCAAATACATATATAATCATATATCATTTTGAATGGTTATATACTTCCTTTATAAAAATCAATAATCAAATATATTCATTATCACATAATAATTTTTATATTCTTGTGCCTGTGAAATTATATTTTCTTAAATGCATGGATGCAAGTAACCAGTTTCTTTTAGGTGCATCCCAATCTTACTTTGAGATTGCACGTAGTACACGCAGGACACGAAGGCCACGTAACCCACAAGGCCGTTTGTCTCTTTCTCTGGGATCAGTAGAAAGGTTAGAGGGTCCTAAAGGCAGCGTGGGCACATATGATTCTTCGCTGGACATATGGTCAAGCTATATTGAGCGTTACTATCAAACTTTAATTGTTGTATTAAAATGTATTCTTTCCAGTGTATTTCCTTCCTTGGGAGTAAATGCCAGTGATCTGTTTTTCTCCTAAATGAGTGAATGTTTTAGCATTATGTTTTGGTATACTTAACTGATAATAAGGAGCTCAGACTCTCTTCAGCCTTGATGGGAGCTGTTATTTGCTAGTGTCTGTTATTTGTGTGTGTGTGCGTATGACATTCTATGTAGGTTCTGGACGTTCGGACCAGACACCCCGGCGCCCTTCTCTAACCTGCGAGGCCACCACAGACCTAAATCTAATGAGTGGACGACAACTATCTTTACTAATGGCGATAGGCACCCCTATCTCCTCACATGTGTTAAATTGTTTAGGCTCTTAATGTTTCTTAGCCAATGAGAATCATTCAACCTGTAAGCAATGACGTAGCTTAGACCTTGGAAATGGTATAACTGCTGTGATCTTTGTAACTGTAAGCGGGGCGGCCTACGAACTCCTGTGTGAGTCTTGAAGCTGACTTCTGCTGATGAAAATGCAAACTATCTTCAGTAAAACTTTTCTTTAATTTTTTATAATTCTGACTCCGGGTCTTCATTCTTCATATCTGGTTCTGGGTCTTTGACTGTATACCCCTTACAGCGCGCTGGCGCGAACACTTGCATTTCCCTATCAACAGTGGAAACAACTTAAAATACTCTATCATTTCTGGTCATACAGAAAATAATAATAGCCTACATTATTCGCAACTAATTGTATTTGCGTAAACTCACAATAACAAGAAAACGTTGTGGTTTTGTAAAATAAAACAAAACAATCAGGCGCGCTTTCATGGTCTCCGTGAACTGAAGCGCGAGAACTGAAACAAAATATAGCCTATAGGCTAAAGCTTGAAATGTCCACTTTAAAACGAACAAATTCGAATCGAAAGCTAATACCTTCTGATTATGTAATCCGTATGAAAGGTGCATTTCTCTCTAAAGGTGCATCCGGAGATGGAGATGTTTTTAGCCGACATTGATTTAGAAAACAATAGTTTATTAATAAACAATTAAAATGCCTCGTTATTTTTTCAGACACATTTATTATAACCTATAAATTACCTTTCTGTAGGTTGTGGTTATGGTCTTTCATTCAGCACTGCGGGAAAAATATAATTTCCAGGTTCTAATTTGGCCTTAGAAAACCAGTAAAATCTACATGTTTTCCATATTAATTTGTGAATATTTTAAATGTTTAATAAAGGAGCAAAAAATCATAAACAAATAGGCTATCTTAAATTTCGTCGATTTTTTTTTTTTTTTTTTTTTTTTTTTTTTTTTTTTTGCAGCATTTGGTGTACAGTTCAAATTAAAAAGTTTGTGTTTAACTTTCCGTTTTAAAAAAATACAACAACCGTTCATTTTTCGTTTTGCAATTACGGGTTAAAAAAGGGAAAACGAATGGACCCAAAAGTAGGCTACACTGACCGTTTGGAATTAATACGAGACAGAGTTCTTTATTAAATTCATAAAAGAAACAATTACAGGAATAGCATACTGGACTCTAAACCTCAAAGAAAGGCCACAATCAAGACCTCGGAGCAGAAATGAGGGAGAACTCCGTGTCTTTCCCTGCCATCAATGCTTGGATAACACACCACGTCTCCTTCCATTAATAATAATGTCTGCGGTGGCTATAGTGACACAAGGTATAGCATCTTGCTTTTGGAAACATTGGACCCGAAGCCTGTATATGTTCTATAAATTATGCCTCATCCACATCATTCTTAATTGTTTTGTATTGTTTTTACATTTATATCTGTACTGTGTTGTCTCTGGACCTCTGTGTCTTGAATAAAAGTTGATATAGGCTATAACGTTAAACCTACCAACGTCCGTTACCATGATTTTTGGAATGGCTTATGGCGAGAGGAAAAAAAGACGTTTAAGTCGCATAACATCGGTTAATGGAAACGCCGTCATTTTGCAATAGTTTTTTATCGACATAAAGAAAAAAAATCGCAAAAGTTTTGCGCAAAACTGTAATGGAAACGAGCCTAATGGCGAGCGGAAGAGAGAGAATGTTGTTGCAGCTGGAGCTAATCGACGTTGAACAACAAATGATTTTATTGCAAATGTTAAATCCCAGAAGAATCAAATGTTCCTCAACTTGATATCGTTTAAACAAACAGTGCAGTGGTCACTTTAAAAATGGCGGTATAGCGGGAGGGGGAAACTGGAAAAGCTTCACTCCCGAAATGATGTATCTGACCAATCACAGCCCTTGTGGTCTGCGTCGCCTCGACGCGTAGTTACAATTTTTTGGAGGTGCACGTCGAGCTACGGCGGAGGGGTTGGAGAGGGGTTCGCGGCGACGCAGAGAGGTCTGCGGGGGTACGCCGTCGATTCGACGCAGAAGCATAAAACAGGCTTAAGACCAGAGCAGAGCCATTCAGTCTGGCGTCACTGCCTGATGGTTTGGCTGGTTCTGTGCAGGATAACTCTCTCTGGTTCTGTGCACGATAACTCTCTGGTTCTGTGCAGGATAACTCTCTGGTGGTGTGGAAGGAGATCGACCTGAACTGTCTCTCGGATAAGAAGCGCAGAGACGTGATGAACGAGATCAGCATCCTCTCCATCCTTCAGCACAACAACATCATCGCTTACTTCAACCACTTCATGGACAAGAACACACTGCTGATCGAGATGGAGTACTGCAATGGTACCACACACACACACACACACACACACACACACTTAAATACTTACTCACTCACTCACTCAAACCACGGTCTGAATGTGTGTGTGCAGGTGGAAACCTTTATGACAAGATCAACCAGCAGAAAGGAGCTCTGTTCAAAGAGGAGGTGAGTTACGGTTACACACTTACACACTGAACTTGTGAGTTCAGCGTTACACACACTCACACACACTAAGCTCAGAGCTGCTTTACACCTGAGCTTCTGTTGTCCACAGGTGGTGGTGTGGTACTTATATCAGATCACCGCAGCTGTGGCTCACATTCATAAAGCTGGTGTCCTCCACAGGTAAACACACACACACACGAGCCACGGTTACAAGGTTATGTGGTCTAGTCATAGCCAATACAGCCTGTGCACAGCAATTCATCTTTAATAACACATGATTTTGGCCATCATCACTGTCATTTCCCAGAACATTCAGCATCTGCTCATATTCACCATCACAACCATGTTCTCAAAACTAGCGCTTTTAACGTCTTCAAAATCAATATTTCGATCGCTGACAGCTTCTTCTCCAGATCCAGCATCAGTGACACTAATATCTGATTGCGATTAAATACTTGCTATGCTGTAAATCACGGAGTCATTTACATTTACATTTACATTTATTCATTTAGCAGACGCTTTTATCCAAAGCGACTTACAAATGAGAACAATAGAAGCAGTTAAACTAACAGTAGGACAACAATACGTAAGTGCTATAACCCCTCTCAGTTTAATTTTAGTGCAGTTTTTTTTTTTTTTTTTTTATAGAATAGAAGAGAAGAGAAAGTGTTAATTCTACTGAATCAAGTGCTGCCGAAAAAGATATGTCTTCAGCAGTTTCTTGAAAGTGGCTACTGACTCAGAAGCTCTGGTTGAGTTAGGCAGTTCATTCCACCAACAGGGAACAGCCATGGTAAAGGTCCGAGAAAGAGATTTTGTGCCTCTTTGAGATGGTACCACAAGACGACATTCGCTAGCAGAGCGCAGGTTTCTGGATGGCACATAAGTCTGAAGTAATGAGTTTAGGTAAGAGGGAGCAGTGCCAGTGGTTGTTCTGTAGGCAAACGTCAGTGCCTTGAATTTAATGCGAGCGGCAACTGGCAACCAGTGCAATTGTGTGAGGAGAGGAGTGACGTGTGCTCTCTTCGGCTCATTGAAGACTACTCTGGCTGCAGCATTCTGGATCAATTGTAGAGGTTTGACAGAGCAAGCTGGAAGACCAGCCAGGAGAGCATTACAATAGTCCAGTCTGGATAAAACAAGTGCTTGGACAAGGAGTTGTGTGGCATGCTCTGTAAGGAAGGGCCTGATCCTCCTAATGTTGTGCAAGGCAAATCTGCAGGACCGGGCAGTTCTAGCAATGTGGTCTGTGAATTTCAACTGATCATCAATTACAACCCCAAGGTTCTTAGCTGACCTTGATGGAGTTATGGATGATGAGCCTAGCTGAATGGAGAAGTTGTGATGAAGTGTTGGGTTGGCCGGGACCACAAGTAGCTCTGTCTTCGTAAGGTTTAGTTGAAGGTAGTGGTCCTTCATCCAGCCAGAGATGTCTGTCAGGCAGGCTGAGATACGAGCAGCTACCGTCGGATCGTCAGGCTGGAATGAGAGGTAGAGTTGCGTGTCATCAGCGTAGCAATGATAGGAAAAGCCATGTTTCTGAATCACAGATCCTAGTGATGTCATGTAGATGGAGAAGAGGAGTGGTCCAAGCACTGAGCCCTGAGGCACCCCAGTAGCTAGATGTTGGGTCTTAGACGCCACACCTCTCCACGACACCCTAAAGGACCTACCTGAGAGGTAAGACTCGAACCATTGGAGTGCAGTTCCCGAGATGCCCTTCATCTTTAGGATTGACAGGAGGATCTGGTGGTTAACTGTGTCAAAAGCAGCAGACAGATCCAGCAGGATGAGGACTGAGGATTTGGAAGCTGCTCTTGCCAGTCTCAGAGCTTCAATTACTGAGAGCAGGGCAGTCTCAGTTGAGTGTCCGCTTTTGAAACCAGACTGATTGTCGTCCAAGAGGTTGTTCTGTGTAAGAAAGGAGGAGATCTGGTTGAAAACAACTCGTTCAAGTGTTTTCGCGACAAATGGAAGAAGAGGTACCGGTCTGTAACTTGTTAGATGTGCTGGATTTAGATTGGGTTTCTTAAGCAGTGGGGTTACCCGAGCCTGCTTAAAAGCTGTGGGAAAGGTACCAGTGTGAAGAGAGGTGTTTATGATGTGCGTGAGTGTGGGTACAACTGAGGAAGAAATGGCTTGAAGTAGATTAGTGGGGATAGGATCAAGCGGACAGGTAGTAGGGCGATTGGAAAGGAGGAGTTTAGAGACTTCCGCCTCTGAAAGTAGAGAGAAGGAGGGTAGAATGTGTGCGTTTGTTGGTAAAATGTGTGTGTCAGTTTGTGGATTGGTAAATTGGCCGCTGATGGTGGTTGTTTTTTCTATGAAGAATGTGGCAAAATCGTCGGCTGTTAGGGTTGATGAAGGAGGAGGAGGAGGAGGGTTAAGAAGAGAGGAGAAGGTTTTGAAAAGCATGCGAGAGTCAGAAGAATTGAAGATTTTGTTGTGATAGTAAGCCATTTTAGCAGTAGAGATATTAGCAGAGAAGGAAGAGAGAAGGGATTGATAAAGACCCAGGTCTGTCGAATCTTTCGATTTGCGCCACTTTCTCTCTGCACCCCTGAGTTTAGTACGATGTTCGCGAAGAATATCAGTTAACCAGGGGGCAGAGGGTGTGGCGCAGGCTGGCCTGGAGGAAAGGGGACAGAAGTTGTCCAAGCAGGATGTTAAAGTGGAGAAAAGAGTATCAGTTGCACAGTTAGTATCAAGTGTTGAGAGCTGATCAGGTGGAGGAAGTGTGGATGAGACCAAAGAGGATAGGTGAGAGGGTGAAAGTGAGCGTAGGTTTCGTCGAAAGGTGACCTGTGGAGGAGTGTGTGTTGTGTTCTGAGGCAGGTTGAGGTTGAGAGTGAGGAGGAAGTGATCTGAGGTGTGCAGTGGAGTGACCAGTGTATTGTCCGTAGAGCAGTAGCGCGTGTAGATGAGGTCCAATTGGTTACCTGATTTGTGAGTAGCCACAGTAGATACTCGTTTGAGGTCGAATGATGCAAGCAGGGTGTGGAAATCAGCAGCCTGAGGTTTTTCTAGGTGGATGTTGAAGTCTCCAAGAATTACAAGAGGAGTACCATCTTCTGGGAAGGATGAGAGTAGCACATCAAGCTCCTCCAAAAAACTGCCAAGTTGACCTGGGGGGCGATATACAACTACAAAATGGATTTTTATAGGACTAGTGATGGTAATTGAATGTGATTCAAATGAGCTGTTGTCAAATAGAGGTGGTAAAGGATAAAATTTCCAGTCATTTGAGATGAGCAGACCAGTACCACCACCCCTTCCGGTCAGACGGGGGGTGTGTGAGAAAGTGAAGTTAGTGGAGAGGGCAGCAGGTGTGACAGTGTCCTCTGGTCTGATCCAGGTCTCAGTCAGGGCTAATAGACTGAGACCTGAATGACTTGAAAAAGATGTAATGAAATCAGCTTTGTTAACAGCGGACTGGCAGTTCCAGAGACCAATAGGAAAAGAGAATAAAGTATTAGAAGACACCGGAAGGGTACGGAGATTGTTAGGATTGCACCGCCTCTGACGTGTGACGTTTGATTTACGTATGTTAGTAATAGTAGAGATTTGAAAACACATAGTGAAAAGGAGCTTACAAACAGGAAGATTCAAAGAAAAGTGTGTAGAAGAGAAAGGAAACAACAATAAATAAACAAGAAGAATTTAATACTCAAGTGCTTTGTCGGTGTCCTTGCTCGGTGGAGTCGCACAGGTAGAGTCGCTGGTCTTTACACTCTTTGGTCTTCACACGATGAGGGCTTCACACGAGGGCAGCCGCGACCGCTGCCGCGGTGCACTAACCAGTTTTATACACACCTAATACCCTGTTAATGAATACAGCAGGCCACGCCCAACTATTTGGCCAGCGAAACTCAGTCACGACACAAACAAACACACGCGCGTTTTTACCAGGGTAAACACAGTAACGAAGAGCCGCGCTAAAATCAAATGAGAAAGTAAACACTCACAGACTGATGTTCTCTCCTGTTGTTCTAATGCTTCTTCGAGTATTGCCTTTCAAGTATGGCATTTCAAGTATTGCCGATGATTCTTGTTTTCTGCCTGCTGTAACTATGAGTGAAACGTCACGTCATCATTGTGTGTCCGAGGAGTAAAGCTGAAAGCACTTATTCAGTCAATTATTGTTGTGAAGAAATAAATATACTTACATTATTACATACCTCGGGTCACTAGCATACGGAAGAGGATTAGGGCCATCTCGAGATCAAAGTCATTATAATGCAAGATTAAACTCGCTAAATTTCGAGAAAGTAAGTCGAAATAAAATGTTGAGAATAAACTCATTCAATTTCAAGAATAAAGTCGTTGTAAATTTAATGAGTTTATTCTCAACATTTTATTTAGCCTTTTTTTTCCCGAAATTTAACGAGTTTTTTCTCGAAACACGACTTTATTCTCAATTTTATGAGTTTATTCTCAACATTGTAATGACTTTAATCTCGAGATGGTTTTATTTTTGATCATTGCTTGGCCTTAAACCTCTTCCGCACTAGCGACCCTATACGCTTATAACAAAAACAAAATTACTAAACAGACTTTCTTTTGTATTTCTAGTTATATTGTTTATAATGACTAGATCGACGAATACTTGACGTCTAATCTTAACTAACGAATGAGGTTGAGGGTAGTGAATGACGTCCCGGGTCGATAAAGACCCGAAGTGGCGTTTAAGCGTTAAGATTATAATTATTCTTAAAGCTGCTCAGTCATGAACAGTGAGGGATTTTTCTGTTTGTCTTCTGTCGTTTAATTAACATTAACGACACTGCAGGTTTATTAGGCGTCACTTTTAGATTGAATGTAAAATTCCAATTGATTATCATGTTTAATATTCGTTTGAAGCCAAAATCAAAACTAAAATTCAAGCAGTCACAAAGACCTACTTTGTATCATAATCAGTTGATTATATTGATTACAGCAGGGTTTAGTGAATAGTGTGTGTGTGTGTGTGTGTTTGAAGGGACATCAAAACGCTGAACATCTTCCTCACTAAAACCAACCTGATCAAGCTGGGCGATTATGGGCTGGCCAAGAAGCTGGACTCGCAGTACTCCATGGCTGAAACCGTGAGTCTGCGCAGTTATTATATTATTATTATTATATTGTGGTTATTGATCCGGTCAGCTGGTTTATGATCTGAACAGCATCTCTGCACTCTAATAACTCACATCATGATGTCTGTGTGAAGGACAATGCCTTATTGTACTATCACTGAGGTACTTTATTTTTATATATTTTCCAATTTTATGTTGTTTTTATTAATTGTCATTTAGGCCTATTATTAAAAATGTTGCCTTGATGATAACTAGCTGAAATATTTTTTATTTATTTTATTTTATTTTATTTCAGTTAAAGTTTATTTCATGTAACAGGTGTTTTTGTTGTAGTTGTAGTTTTAGTGAACTATAATAATAACCCTGGTCCAGTTCTGTGTGCTTAATTTCATCATAATGACCGTCAAGCTGCTTATCAAATAAATACATAACTGGACCTGAGGTGTTGATTAGTTTCCCAGACTGTCTACACTGCAAACAAGCATGATGCACTTTAATATAGGTCTAGTGAACTAAAATGGGGTAAGCAAAACTGACTTAAAAATAGCATAAATATCCAGTCACTAATAAATGCTATAATTGGATCTTAAAACTAGACAATAATGCTTAAAACTGCAGTTTTTACTTTTTATAAGAATTGAATAATAAATAAATTGTGAAAAATAGAATATTTCATCTTCATTCCAGTCACTAAAAACACTGTTTGGTCTTAAAACTAGACAAACATGGTTAAAATATGCAGTTTTCACTTTTTATAAGCACTAAATAATAAGTAATTTTAGTGAAGATTGCATTAACTAGAATATTTAACCTTAAATTCAGCTTATTTAAAAATGTTAAGATGCACAATAACCTGAAATAGATGAAAATTCTTAAAGCATCTTAATCATTTTAGTTTACTTTACATTTAAGTGCATCTTGCTTGTTTCAAGAAGGACATTTTTTGCAGTGTAACAATTTTTTTTGGACCTTTCTTAATTAAGATTCTTAAAATTATCATTTTTAGGGGTGATGTTATTCTTAAAAACAGCACAACAGCGTGTTCATAAATGTGCACTTTATACCCGTCACTTGTTTCTGGTCAAATCTACCTCAAAATGAGCTAAAGTTCACTTGGCAAGACTGAAGAACACCAATTTTCTTAAATTAAGATTTATAGTCTAGTGTGCAATATATTTTATAAGACTTTTTGTCTTTCATGGCATAAAAAAAGAAGAGATATATTTTCTTACTTTCATTTTTTAACTTTCTTAGATTTTATTTTTTGCAGTGTAATTAAAATTATAAACGATTAGGGTTAAATTTTAATTAAGTCATAAAATGCTAAATTAAAATAAATCCAAAATTTTAATATAGAAACAATCAAAATAAAATGGTAAAACGTTGAAATATTTTATGGGTGACACTTTACAATAATGTTCCATTTGTTAACAATGACAAATACTTCTTCAAGGTTCAAGGGTTTTTTATTTGTCATTCCATACATGAAGGAAAAATTAATACTTAAAAAAAAAACATTAACCAATAAAACATTAGAAACTAGAGTGTATGTCTAAGCAGCTTCCTCAATCAATAGCACAATAGCAATAAAAAACTAGAATAGACAATGCAAGAATAAAGAAAGTGCAATACTAAATGAGGACATAAATGGTCCAGTATAAAGCGTTTATTGTCCTTATGATGTGTTGTGTTGACTAGTGTGTCGGGACTCCGTACTACATGTCTCCTGAGCTGTGTCAGGGAGTCAAGTACAACTTTAAGTCGGACATCTGGGCCATGGGGTGTGTGTTGTTCGAGCTGCTGACCCTCACCAGGACCTTCGATGCCACGGTAATCGCCCAGACATGCATTCACACTCGCCCATTAGCCTGGAAACCACTCAACGGCGTCTGATGATGTGTTTCCCAGAATGCCCTGAACCTGTGTGTAAAGATCGTGCAGGGCAACTGGACCATGGAGATCAACTCGGACATTTACACGCCTGACCTCATCAAGATGGTGTACGAGTGTTTAGATCAGGTAGCTGAAAGTGTGGCGCTCACGGTGCCTGTCAATCATACCTGTGGTGATGTCATGCTGACGCTCGTGTGTGTGTGTGTGTGTGGATGTTAAAGGACCCTGAGAAGAGGCCGACGGCGGAGCAGATTCTAGAGCGGCCCGTGATCTCTCGAGTCCGAGCGTGAGTCAATCCAGCGCACCTTTCACACGCAAACCACCCTACACACATTTACCCTCGCATTCCCACACTCTTCTGAGGATTCTCACGTAATTACTTTTATTCCCAAAGGTTTCATAGTAAAAGATTTTTTTTTTTTCATTTATTATTTTGTTTGTCTATTTATTTTAAATTTTTTACATTTTTATTTTATTTATTATATGAATTGTATTTAAATTATTTATTTATTTATAAAAAAATATTAATTTCATCAATTTACTTTTTTTAATTTTATACATTTTATGAATTTAAATTGATTTAATTTATTAATTTTAATTTAATTCCTATTATTCCCAAAGGTGATTTTATTTATTTATTTATTTATTGTGATTTTTTTTTCCATTTATTAATTTATTTGTCTATTTATTTTACATTTATTTACATTTTTATTTTATTTATTATATAAATTGTATTTAAATCATTTATTTATAGAAAAAATATTAATTTCATAAATTTGCTTTATTTATTTATTGTATACATTTTATGAATTTATTTTAATTAATTTTAATTTAATTTATTCATTTTAATTTTAATTTAATTCCTATTATTCCCAAAGGTGATTTTATTTATTTATTGTGATTTTTTTCCACTTTTTTCCACTTTTTTCCATTTATTTACTTTAAATTATTACATTTCTATTAATTTCATTAATTTACTTTGTTTATTAATTTAATACATTTTAATTTATTACAAATTTGTATTTATTGCAATTTTTTATTTGTTGATTTATTGTAGTATTCATTTAGTTTAAATTTTATTTATTTTACTTTTGTATTTTATGTTTTTTATTTATATTGTATTTATCATTTTTATATTTATTTTTATATTTTACTCTATTTTTTAAAAATTATATTATATAGTATTTATTTACTTTAATTTGTTTGAAATGTAACGGTGTGTTGAGCTGAGCTGGTCTGTGAACGAGTGTGTGTGTGTGTGTGTGTTCAGAGAGCTGGAGGACAGGGTTGCGACGCTTAACTCCGCCATCAGGAAACCCAAGTAAGTGACGGCTCGTTCCCAGAAGTCTTTGCTCTTCTGCAGTCTCGCTGTGTGTGTCATGTGTTTCTCTAACCTGGGAAGGCTCACAGCACTTGCACACAGTGTTGTCAGTGCCACTGCTGCTGTGGCTCTCCTGATTGGTAAGTGTCTTGTATAGCAGCGTGTGCTGAGTGTGTGAGTGTGTGTCCCCAGGCTGAGCGCGGCGACGGAGACGTCGGTGGCGGTGGTGACGACGCGCTCGCGAGAGGTGTATTTCTGGGGCGGGGGGAAGTTCACCCCGCAGAAGCTGGACATGTTTAAGGGCGGCAGCAGCGCTCAGCACGTCTGCGCCGGAGAAACACACTTCGCAGTGGTGACCGTCGAGAAGGAGCTGTACACTTGGGCCGTAAGCATGACTACACCAGTGCTTTTGCCAGCCCTGATAATAACCCTGGTCCATTTCTGTGAGCTTTATTTCATCATAATGCCTGCTTATCAAATAAATAATTAACTGGACCTGTGGTATTGATTAGTTTCCCAAACTGACTAGGGTTAAAATTAAGAAGCGGTTAGTGTAAGTCCCTGATCCAGCTTTTAATGTTGTTTATGTGTGTATGTGGTGTTTAAGACACACCATGTGTAAGTTCATAAGTCGACAGCATTGCTGAGTATTTTCTGCTTAAAACTGCAGTGAACCAAAGACAGTCTCAAAAACACGGTTTGAATTCGCTGGTGTTTCTGACGTCACAAACGGGTACGCGGACAATATGCTGAGTTTTGCTGTTCATTTAAAAATCCCCACCTTAGCATAACAATAAACCCGAGCATGCATTTCTAAAAGTAATATGCCGTAAATCCATGACATCCAATCGAATTACCTCATCTTTTACTGTCAAAACTCAGTGCATCCACACTAGCAGCGCACATGTGATGTGTGGTAGATATGATGCCTTAGCTAATCACGCTACATTTCTGCCGTTCTCGACAATATACCCCTGTACAAGCACTTACTAGCATGAAGAACAGATATAGACACGGACTGCATAGATTTAAGACCCAAGCTCTCTTAGATACAGAAACATATCCTGTGTGAGTGATGTTGATCATACGTTATACTAGCAAGAATGCAATTTTTTGCCGAATATCCACTCGATTACAATTGTGACATTGATTTTATGCAACAGTTCTACAAACAAAAAGGTAATATTAAGTGACATACAATTTAAACAGTATTGTTTGCTTTATTTTCCAGCGAAATATAATTCAAATGAAAGCCACAGCAAATCGTGAGAGTCAAGATTCAATAAATTGTTCATAATTACAGCACTTGCTTCATTACTGATGAATGAATGACTTCATGACTCACTCCGGACTGTGACTGAACGCCACCTACTGGCGGCTTTAGTTTCAAAATAAAGCATCTCTTCGTTTTCATATTTCTCTATTGAACATTTTTTATTTTAACTTTTTTCTAACATTATCTCATAGCATTATATATGGTGTTGTAATTGCATTCATGCCTTCATTAAAACAGCAGGTTTATACTATTGCGTCAGTTAGAGTTCATGATCCGTGTTGGATATGGATAGATCCGGGTCGCTAAAGACCTGAATATGAAATAATGATTGATGAAACATAAATGCATTTAAGGGTTAAGCACTTTTTTTTTTTTACTGAGCTGCTTATTAGCAAGTGAAACTAAATATATTATAGTATTATAGTTATACTCCTACTCCTACACCTAGCATTAGCCTACTCCTACTTCATGTAGTTTTGTAGTAAACTAAACCTATGAAAAAATTCTTTAAAAAATTCAATAAACGTTAACTTAAATAAAATGTAAATTACCGGTATATTAAAATGTCTTATTTTTTCCAGCAAGTTCATGTATTTTAACTTGATGTACTAAAATAACTAAACATAAAAACTGTATAGACATATTAACAATTGAAAAAAAAACAAAAAAAACTATAATAGTATTTCAATGATACTGAAATAACACTGGTTTGAGTCCCGATCCCATTCATTCAGAATAAAGAAAACAATTTAATTAAAATGGAGATAAAAAGCAGAGCAGAATAAAGTAGAAATGAAAACAAACAAAAATCTGAAAATGAAATGCAAAACCAAGAAACAGATTGACGGCCTGTTGAGTGCTGGGAACGAAGAGTGTTGGATCTGATCTCGTGTGTGTGTGTGTGTGTGTGTGTGTGTGTGCGCAGAGCGTTCAGGGAGGAGCGAAGATGGTGGGTCAGCTGGGTCACGGGGACCAGGCCTCGTACCGCCAGCCCCGGCGCGTGGAGCGTCTGCAGGGGAAAGCCATCCGACAGGTGTCCTGCGGGACCGACTTCACCGCCTGCGTCACCGGTGAGCGCAACACACACTCTCGACGTCTCAGAGGACCGTTGCTGTCAAAGCTTTGGGTCACGGAAAGAAATTAAGCAATTTATTCAGCTAGGATGCATTAAACTGATCAAAAGTTACAGTAAAGACATTTATAATGTAGCAAAAGATTTCTATTTCAAATAAATGAGGCGGGGCCTTGAGGGGGAGGTGGGGCCTTGAGGGGGAGGTGGGGCCTTGAGGGGGAGGCGGGGCCTTGAGGGGGAGGCGGTGCCTTGAGGGTGAGGCGTGCCTTGAGGGGGAGGCGGTGCCTTGAGGGGGAGGCGGTGCCTTGATGGGGAGGCGGTGCCTTGAGGGGGAGGCGGTGCCTTGAGGGGGAGGCGGAGCCTTGATGGGGAGGCGGGGCCTTGAGGGGGAGGCGGTGCCTTGATGGGGAGGCGGTGCCTTGAGGGGGAGGCGGTGCCTTGATGGGGAGGCGGTGCCTTGAGGGGGAGGCGGTGCCTTGAGGGGGAGGCGGTGCCTTGATGGGGAGGCGGTGCCTTGAGGGGGAGGCGGTGCCTTGATGGGGAGGCGGTGCCTTGAGGGGGAGGCGGAGCCTTGATGGGGAGGCGGGGCCTTGAGGGGGAGGCGGTGCCTTGATGGGGAGGCGGTGCCTTGAGGGGGAGGCGGTGCCTTGATGGGGAGGCGAGGCCTTGATGGGGAGGCGGGGCCTTGAGGGGGAGGCTGGGCCTTGAGGGGGAGGCTGGGCCTTGAGGGGGAGGCGGGGCCTTGAGGGGGAGGCGGTGCTTTGGTGGGGAGGCGGTGCCTTGAGGGGGAGGCGAGGCCTTGATGGGGAGGCGGGGCCTTGATGGGGAGGCGGGGCCTTGAGGGGGAGGCGGGGCCTTGAGGGGGAGGCTGGGCCTTGAGGGGGAGGCGGGGCCTTGAGGGGGAGGCGGTGCTTTGGTGGGGAGGCGGTGCCTTGAGGGGGAGGCGAGGCCTTGATGGGGAGGCGGAGCCTTGAGGGGGAGGCGGTGCCTTGAGGGGGAGGCGGTGCCTTGAGGGGGAGGCGGAGCCTTGATGGGGAGGCGGGGCCTTGAGGGGGAGGCGGTGCCTTGATGGGGAGGCGGTGCCTTGAGGGGGAGGCGGTGCCTTGATGGGGAGGCGGTGCCTTGAGGGGGAGGCGGTGCCTTGAGGGGGAGGCGGTGCCTTGATGGGGAGGCGGTGCCTTGAGGGGGAGGCGGTGCCTTGATGGGGAGGCGGTGCCTTGAGGGGGAGGCGGAGCCTTGATGGGGAGGCGGGGCCTTGAGGGGGAGGCGGTGCCTTGATGGGGAGGCGGTGCCTTGAGGGGGAGGCGGTGCCTTGATGGGGAGGCGAGGCCTTGATGGGGAGGCGGGGCCTTGAGGGGGAGGCTGGGCCTTGAGGGGGAGGCTGGGCCTTGAGGGGGAGGCGGGGCCTTGAGGGGGAGGCGGTGCTTTGGTGGGGAGGCGGTGCCTTGAGGGGGAGGCGAGGCCTTGATGGGGAGGCGGGGCCTTGATGGGGAGGCGGGGCCTTGAGGGGGAGGCGGTGCCTTGAGGGGGAGGCGGTGCCTTGAGGGGGAGGCGGTGCTTTGATGGGGAGGCGGTGCCTTGAGGGGGAGGCGAGGTCTTGATGGGGAGGCGGGGCCTTGAGGGGGAGGCGGGGCCTTGAGGGGGAGGCGGGGCCTTGATGGGGAGGCGGTGCTTTGAGGGGGAGGCGGTGCCTTGAGGGGGAGGCGGGGCCTTGAGGGGGAGGCGGTGCTTTGAGGGGGAGGCGGTGCCTTGAGTAATTTGTGGGGCCCTACGCAGCTTGCGTAGTGTGAGTATAGGGCTGTTCGGCTCTGGCTGCCGTAGACTTCCAGAGCGGAGGGAAGGGAAGAATAATAAGAACGGCAACGATTACAAAAGGTGCCTAAATATAATCAAATCAAATACAAAATAGAAATGAATTGTTTGTAGAGACACTGGGAGGAGCGAGTGATTTGCGTGGGTTCTTTGTCCAGTAATGACACGCGTGTGCTCTCACGTTCCCCTGACAGACGAGGATCAGATGTACATGTTCGGCTCGGACTACTACGGCTGCCTGGGCGTGGAGAACGAGCACGGCATGGAGGTGCTGGAGCCGGTGCTGCTGCAGTTCTTCCAAGAGCGGCCCGTCAGACAGGTGTCCTGCGGGGACAACCACGTGGTGGCGCTGACCCAGAGCAGGGACATCTACTCCTGGGGCTGCGGAGAGCACGGTGAGCGCGTCACATGACCACAGACTTCTGTGACAGCACTGCTGTTAAGTACGTCACATGACCACACTGACTCCACTGCTGTTTAGGGCGTCACATGACCACACTGACTTCCCGTGACATCACTGCTGTTGAGTGAGTCACATGACCACACTGACTCCACTGCTGTTTAGGGCGTCACATGACCACACTGACTTTCTGTGACATCACTGCTGTTGAGTGAGTCACATGACCTCACTGACTTCCTGCGACAGCACTGCGGTTGAGCACGTCACATGACCACACTGACTCCACTGCTGTTTAGGGCGTCACATGACCACACTGACTCCACTGCACTCCTAATCATCCCCATATATATATACACTGATTGGCTTCATCACTCTGTCTCCTCTCCACCAGTAAGCTGGTGTGTGGTGAGCGTTCTGGCGCACTATGGCTGCCGTCGCATCATCCAAGTGGATGCTGCACATTGGTGGTGGTTGAGGAGATTCCCCCTTCCATATGAAGCGCTTTGAGTGCCTAGAAAAGCGCTATATAAATGTAATGAATTGTTATTATTATTATACTGCTGTTTAGGGCGTCACATGACCACACTGACTTTCTGTGACATTACTGCTGTTGAGTGAGTCACATGACCTCACTGACTTCCTGCGACAGCACTGCTGTTGAGCTCATCACATGACCACACTGACTTCCTGTGACATCACTGCTGTTGAGTGACACTGACGGCCTTTCCCTTCGCAGGTCGACTGGGTTTGGACTGCGAGGATGATTTCGCCTCTCCAATGCAAGTGAGAGAAGCTTCACTCCTGTTTCACCATTGCCCTCTAATCAAGAATCCTTCATTAACATGATCTAACAATGAAAACACACCAAAAGTATTTATAAATCTCAGTTAAGGTTCACTTCAACATTTACTAATACATTATTAAAATCAAAAGTTGTATCTGGTAATATTATTTAATGAACCTGAGCTGACATGAACTAACTAACAGGGTTCGTACAAGGTGCTTGAAGTGCTTGAATTTGACTTTTTGAAATGTAAGTCTTTGAAAACCATTGAAAACAATCATATTTATGAAAAGGTACTTATATGAAATTAGTCTTACATTTTTTTGACGATACAAAATATTTTCATGCAATATTAACGCTGCAAATTATAAACGCAACACTTTTGTTTTTGCCCCCCTTTTTCACGAGCTTAACTCAAAGATCTAAGACTTTTTCTATGTACACAAAAGGCCTATTTATCTGGCCTATATTGGCCTATTAAAGGCCAATATTTATTCAAATATTGTTCACAAATCTGTCTAAATCTCTGTTAGTGAGCACTTCTCCTTTGCCGGGGTAATCCATCCACCTCACAGGTGTGGCATATCAAGATGCTGATTAGACAGCAGGATTATTGCACAGGTGTGCCTTAGGCTGTCCACAATAAAAGGCCACTCTAAAATGTGCAGTTTTACTGTATTGCCCTGTTTGAATAAGGAAAGCAATATCTTTGTCATAATATCCTTTCAATGGTAAAGTTGCCACAGTCATTGCATGTGCTGCACTTTATTAGTTTACCTTTTTTAGAAATTAAAAGATAATAAAGATATTGTTTGATAAGTGAAATCTCTGATTGTAGTCCTTGAAATCCAAAAAAAGTTGAAAAGTCCTTGAAAGAGTTTTGTTTCACAGTATCTGTACGAACCCTGTGAAGCGCTGTGTTTTTATTAGGCTAATGTGTTGACTAATGGTAGGTGGAGGTTCCTAAAGGCGGGATCATCACCTCTGTGTTCTGCGGCAGCGACGGCACCTTCTTCCTCACCGATTCTGGGAAGGTTTTGGCCTGCGGGAACAACGAGCTCAACAAACTGGGTCTGAATCTAGGCATCACTGGGATCAAAAACCACTGGGGAGAAGTATGTCCGTCATTATTCAGCAGCAACCTGAAAACATCAGTATGATTCACATGAGGTGGAAAACACGGATTGAATCACCGAATCAAGTCATAAAATCTTTATTTTGGATGTATACACTCACCTAAAGGATTATTAGGAACACCATACTAATACTGTGTTTGACCCCCTTTCGCCTTCAGAACTGCCTTAATTCTACGTGGCATTGATTCAACAAGGTGCTGAAAGCATTCTTTAGAAATGTTGGCCCATATTGATAGGATAGCATCTTGCAGTTGATGGAGATTTGTGGGATGCACATCCAGGGCACGAAGCTCCCGTTCCACCACATCCCAAAGATGCTCTATTGGGTTGAGATCTGGTGACTGTGGGGGCCATTTTAGTACAGTGAACTCATTGTCATGTTCAAGAAACCAATTTGAAATGATTCGAGCTTTGTGACATGGTGCATTATCCTGCTGGAAGTAGCCATCAGAGGATGGGTACATGGTGGCCATAAAGGGATGGACATGGTCAGAAACAATGCTCAGGTAGGCCGTGGCATTTAAACGATGCCCAATTGGCACTAAGGGGCCTAAAGTGTGCCAAGAAAACATCCCCCACACCATTACACCACCACCACCAGCCTGCACAGTGGTAACAAGGCATGATGGATCCATGTTCTCATTCTGTTTACGCCAAATTCTGACTCTACCATCTGAATGTCTCAACAGAAATCGAGACTCATCAGACCAGGCAACATTTTTCCAGTCTTCAACTGTCCAATTTTGGTGAGCTCTGGCAAATTGTAGCCTCTTTTTCCTATTTGTAGTGGAGATGAGTGGTACCCGGTGGGGTCTTCTGCTGTTGTACCCCATCCGCCTCAAGGTTGTGCGTGTTGTGGCTTCACAAATGCTTTGCTGCATACCTCGGTTGTAACGAGTGGTTATTTCAGTCAAAGTTGCTCTTCTATCAGCTTGAATCAGTCGGCCCATTCTCCTCTGACCTCTAGCATCAACAAGGCATTTTCGCACACCAGGACTGCCGCATACTGGATGTTTTTCCCTTTTCACACCATTCTTTGTAAACCCTAGAAATGGTTGTGCGTGAAAATCCCAGTAACTGAGCAGATTGTGAAATACTCAGACCGGCCCGTCTGGCACCAACAACCATGCCACGCTCAAAATTGCCTAAATCACCTTTCTTTCCCATTCTGACATTCAGTTTGGAGTTCAGGAGATTGTCTTGACCAGGACCACACCCCTAAATGCATTGAAGCAACTGCCATGTGATTGGTTGATTAGATAATTGCATTCATGAGAAATTGAACAGGATTTTCTAATAATCCTTTAGGTGAGTGTAAATCAAAAGTACAGCTGCACACTTAGTCAAATCAAGTCTGTGAATATTAAAGCAGATAGTTGACCTAAAAATTAAAAATCGCCGTTCCAAACTCGCAAGTCTTTTTCATCTTCTGAACACAAATTAAAATATTTCAATGAAATCTGAGAGTTTTCTGTCCCTCCATTAAAACTCGGTTTGAACCCTTCTTAAAGAGATGGTAAAATAAATCCACATGAATCCAAGATCGCTTTATATTATGAGCAGGTTTAATGTAACATTGATCAGTTTATATGTGAATGAAAAATCATAAATCCCCCCCAAAAAATTATATTGCAATTTTTTTCTAATTTTACTGTTGTAATATATTATTAAGTTGTTAAATTTGATCAATTCAGTTGATTCGACATGCTTTTTGATTTATTAAATCCTAATTAAACCATTAAAATGAAAAACCCAGTTTTTGGAATAAAACAGAATTTGAGTAAAAATCAAACGTATTTCACGAGGCCCGAAACATTTTGGTAACACTTTACTTAAAGCCTTTATGTATAGTGTATTATACAAGTATTTTTAATGCATTAATTATGCCTTGTAATACACCTTATAATGCATTATATAGTCTCATGAATACTACAGTTATAACACTTATCTAATCACTGAACACGTGTATAATACATTAAAACACAAGATAAACAACCAATTTCAGAATCTGCAAATATCATAATGCATTTTAATTTTGGTTACAATTATTTATGAAAAGCATTATAATGTACATAATGCATTATACATAAGGGCTTCAAGCAAAGTGTTACCAAAATGGTAATACATTGTTTTTAAATTTCAATTAATTAGACATGCTTTTTGGTTCCTTGCATTTGATTTAACAGAAAAATTAGAATGTAAAACCCGACTTTGGTAAATGAGCGCTGATTAGACTATACGTATTTTATATAGGCAATTAAAGGCCCATAATTATGATTTATGGATTATTAATATAAACGCGCGATTAGTCGACCAATGGCTTAAATGGATGACTAGAATACTACTCGACTAGAAACAAATCTTTAGTGGATTTGGATCTGGATTTTAACAGTTAAATCAAATGCAAGTAACTAGGGCTTATTTGCATTTGATTTAACTGTTAAAATCCGGTGAAATGAGAATGTAAAACCCGACTTGAATGAGTGTGTTGAGATGTAGTGATGTGATTGTGAGCTATGTGTGTGTGTGCAGAGTTATCAGGGGATCCCGTACACCACCACACTCTCGCTGGTCAGGCTGCTCTCGCGCTTCAAGATCATCTTCATCTCTCCAGGAAAGGCCCACACCGGCGCCATAGACGGTGCGCTTGCTCACACACACACACTGCTCTTACTGTGCGTCTCACACACACACACACACACACTGCTCTTACTGTGCACCGCCTCGTAACCCAGTTATCCAAATAATGGTGTTTAAAAAAAAAAATATATATTTTATTTTCCTTTAATCCCCCCTTGTCTGGCCTATGCTACTCTAAGCAATGCCTGAACTTAGTATTTTGAGCACTTCTTGTGTTGTTTTTGCCTCTTCATGACGACTCGCCTGCTGTATTCCTCATTTGTAAGGCTCTTTGGACAAAGGCGTCTGCTAAATGACTAAATGTGCGTGTACATGTTGCTGCCTGTGCAGAGCGCGGGCGCCTGGTGACCTTCGGCTGTAATAAGTACGGGCAGCTGGGAGTCAAGGACTTCAAGAAGCACCAGGGTGTGAAGGTGCTGGTGGGGCCCTTCGGGGGGAAGGTGGTGTGCAAGGTGTCGTGTGGAGACGGCTTCACCATCGCCGCCACTGAGGGTGAGCACCGCTGCGACAGGCTCACTTCAGCTTAGCTCACACACATAGTGTCCTTCCATGTAAAGAAATTAATCAGTCTATTTAAAGCTGCAGTCCGTAACTTTTTTGGGTTAAAAATTATCCAAAATAAATTTGAGCAAGTACATTACCAGCCAGTGTTCAAAACTCTCTGCTTGCTTGATATGATAAGCGATCGTTAGATTTAATCAAGCGATTAGCTGGTCAGAACAAAAGTGGATGTTACTTGTTGTAAATTGCGTATGTTGGTCATACTTCCAAAAGTGTAATCTGTGATTGCAAATGCCAGTATCCACACCGGCGGATAAATAACTTGCGTTTCTTATTTGAAAAAGTAATTCAGATATTTCGTTGTATATTTTAAAAGTAATGCGTTAATAACTCTTACGTAACTCGTTACTGCTGGGTATTGATTTCGATTCGATTTCAATTCGCAAGCTCTCAATCCGATTCGATTTCTAAATTCGATTTCGATTCTCGATTCGACTCAATGAATATAGATTTAATACAAATCCTAGATTTTAAAAAAAGAACATTGAAAAAAAAAGAAAAAACAACATAAACATAAATTTACAAGTGTTACAAATTAAGAGACACAACCCTGTATATTAAACTCTTTTTATTTTAGGTACACTTGGGTACATTAAAACATTGAAAACTATATTTCAAACGCATACGATGAATAGACAGGATTTTGATGCAAGATGAAAAATTTATGCTGTAAATTGGACAAGTCTGAACAGTGGCATGCCTTGATGAAACACGATCAGGTTATTTTATGTTTAAGATAAAATACACATGAAATCTCACAGCATTAGCTGTTACATGCAAGCCTATGAACAGTGGAGGAAAACTAATACTGGCTTTTGGGGGATGGGTGGATTGGATGATGGATGGATGGATGATTGGAGGATGGATGATGGGTGGATGGGTGGATGGAGGATGGATGGATGGATGGATGGATGGATGGATGGATGGATGGATGGATGGATGGATGATGGATGGATGATGGATGGATGGATGGATGGATGATGGGTGGATGGATGAATGATGGTTAGATGGATGGATGGATAGATGGAGGATGGATGATGGGTGGATTGATGGATGGATGGATAGATGGATGGATGAATGATGGATGGATGGATGGATGATGGGTGGATGGATGGATGGATGATGGGTGGGTGGATGGATAGATGGATGAATGATGGGTAGATGGATGGATGGAGGATGGATGGATGATGGGTGGATGGATGGATGGTTGGATGAATGATGGGTGGATGGATGGATGGATGGATGGGTAGATGGATGGATGATGGGTGGATGGATGAATGATGGGTGGATGGATGGATGGATGGATAGATGGATGGATATATGGAGGATGGATGGATGGATGATGGATGGATGGATGGAGGATGGATGGATGGGTAGATGGATGGATGATGGGTGGATGGATGGATGATGGGTGGATGGATAGATGGAGGATAGATGGAGGATAGATGGATGGATGAATGATGGGTGGATGGATGGATGGATATATGCATGGATGGATGATGGGTGGGTGGATGGATGGATGATGGGTGGATGGGTGGATGGATGGATGGATGATGGGTGGGTGGATGGATGGATGATGGGTTGATGGATGGATGATGGATGGATGGGTGGATGGATGGATGATGGGTTGATGGATGGATGATGGATGGATGGGTGGATGGATGGATGATGGGTTGATGGATGGATGATGGATGGATGGATGGATGGATGGATAGATGGATGGATATATGGAGGATGGATGGATGGATGATGGATGGATGGATGGAGGATGGATGGATGGGTAGATGGATGGATGATGGGTGGATGGATGGATGATGGGTGGATGGATAGATGGAGGATAGATGGAGGATAGATGGATGGATGAATGATGGGTGGATGGATGGATGGATGGATGGATATATGCATGGATGGATGATGGGTGGGTGGATGGATGGATGATGGGTGGATGGGTGGATGGATGGATGGATGGATGATGGGTGGGTGGATGGATGGATGATGGGTTGATGGATGGATGATGGATGGATGGGTGGATGGATGGATGATGGGTTGATGGATGGATGATGGGTTGATGGATGGATGATGGATGGATGGGTGGATGGATGGATGATGGGTTGATGGATGGATGATGGATGGATGGATGATGGATGGATGGATGATGGATGGATGGATGGATGGATGGATGGATGATGGGTGGATGGATGGATGATGGGTTGATGGATGGATGATGGGTGGATGGATGGATGGGTGGAGTGGATGGATGATGGGTTGATGGATGGATGATGGGTGGATGGATGGTTGATGGGTTGATGGATGGATGATGGGTTGATGGATGGATGATGGGTGGATGGATGGATGGATGGATGATGGGTTGATGGATGGATGATGGGTGGATGGATGGATGGATGGATGATGGGTTGATGGATGGATGATGGGTTGATGGATGGATGGATGGATGGATGGATGATGGGTTGATGGATGGATGATGGGTTGATGGATGGATGATGGGTGGATAGATGGATGGATGGATGGATGGGTGGATGGATGGATGGATGGATGGATGGATGGATGGATGGATGGATGGGTGGATGGACGGATGGATGGATGGATGGGTTGATGGATCGATAAATATGGAAAAAAATAGTTTTGTGGCCTTTGAGAATCGATTTTGACTCGACCACATCAACACTGGCTGTGTGTATCCGCAGTCAGACCGTGATGTGTGTGTGTGTGTGTCCCCCAGATAACCAGATCTTCGCGTGGGGGAACGCGGGGAACGGCCGGCTCGGGATGCCTCCGGATAAAGGCTTCGGCTCTGAGGTGTGTCCGGCTCTGCCTCGGCCCATCTTCGGCTCCTTGCACCACGTGCCGGATCTGTCCTGCAGGGGCTGGCACACCATCCTCATCATGGGTGCGTCTTCACACACTGCTCCGTTCACGCTTTATCAGCTAAAGTCCGCCGGATGATGATGTGGAAGGCTTTTTTGTTAAAGCTACAGATCAGACTCGAATCGACTGATGGGCGGCAACCCGGGTTAAACTAACACCCGCCGGGTAACGCTGTCAAATCACTACACTGCAAAAATGCACTTTTCTTACTAAGTATTTTTGTCTTGTTTCCAGTCCAAATATCAAAAAATTATTAAATCCAGATGCATTTACTAGATAAGTAAAATGCCATAAGATTTTAAAGCTTGTTTTCTGGGGGAATTAATCAAAATTATATGACAAGCTAAATTTTCTGCCAATTTTCTCACCACTTTGGCTGATCATTTAACTTGTTTTAAGCAAAAACTCACTTAATTTGTATTTATTTCCCCAGAAAAGAAGACATCAAATCTTATGGCATTTTACTCATCTAGTAAATGCATCTTGATTTAACATTTTTTAAATATTTTTTTGACTGGAAACAAGACAAAAATACTAAGTAAGAAAAGTGAATTTTTTTGTAGTTTAGCCAATTTGGTGTGTTATTATATTTACTCACTTTGCTGGAGAAGTTCATGAAGTGTAATCTGTGCAGATTTAGCACAAATACTCGTGAGTCATGATTTATTAAATACAGTGTGTTGCACAGAATCTGCTCATATCTGGCTCACTGGAACACACACGCGTCACTACACAACAGATAACGGCACGCTTGTTCATTTACACTGAAGCAACAGCGAAGATTAAAAGCATTTGGTGAACAGAAAAAACATTGTTATTTCCCAGCATCCGACATGTGTTGATGTTCTCTGTCCTGTGTTGATCTGTCCTCCGAGAACACATGTTTGGTGATGAGGATGAAAGAGGAAGAGGAGATGCTGGATGTTGTTTGAAGAAATTAATGTATGAAATCCAAATTTGCTGTGGCGTAGTTAATCTGGTTCATTTAATTTAATTTATTTTTTGGCTAGTAGAAGTGCTGAATGGCCGGTAACTTAAAAACGTAGCAGCCAAATTGGCCGGTGAGTGAAAAAAATCATTTCAAACCCTGTCGGCAACCAGTGCATTGTGGGTATTGAGGTTTCTGGCGGAAGGGAACGTCTATTAAACGCCCATCTGTGAATCACCTCTTCAAGTGAATGTTTGTAGTTTAACTTCCTGTTCATGTTTATTGACAGAAAAAGTCCTGAACTCCAAAACCATCCGCTCAAACAGCAGCGGGCTGTCCATCGGAAGTGGTAAGATCCAACATTTATGTGTTAGAACTACTGTTGTTTTAGTATCATTTAGATACTGTTATTTATTAATCAATAACTGTTTTTTATTAATATTCTGAATTTGTCTTTATTTTATTTGTTCTGCTTTCATTTGACAGTTTCATTAATTTAGTTGTTTGTCATTTTTATTGTTTTTTTTTATATATAGTTTTAATAAATTTTTATTTCAGTTTTAGTTTGTTATTTGAGTTCTTCAAGTTAAACTAAATGTAAATGAGAAATGTTGCCCTGGCAGCTAGCCGAAATAAGTGTAGTGTGTGTGTGTGTGTGTGTGTGTGTACTGCATGTGTGTGGAGCGTGCATGTCGTTTTTGTGTAGCGTGTGTGTGTAGCACATGTACAGCTTGTGTAGTGCCTTGGCTAGCTGAAATAAGTGTAGTGTGTGTAGCTCATGTGTAGCATGTGTGCGTAGCACATGTAGCTTGTGTAGTGCCTTGGCTAGCTGAAATAAAAGTCTAGTGTGCGTGCAGTGTGTGTGTAGCGCCTGTGTAGTGTGTGTATGTGTAGCGTGTGTATGTAGTTTTTGTGCAGCGCATGTGTGTTTGTGTTTGGCGTGTGTGTAGTAGGGGTGTAACGGTTCAAATTGCTCACGGTCCGGTTTGTATCACGGTTTTAGGGTTTCGGTGCGGTTCAGTGTGTGCCGTGTTCAGGGAGAAAAGGACTACTGTCATATAAAAATGAAGAAGATAAAAACAAATAATCTAACTGCAAGCAACAGAACAAATAAATACAACAGAGCAAAGATACTAATAAAATAAACAGTGCTTTTCAGGTTTATCAGGCAGGGCTAACATTAGTTTTCAGCTACAGAAATTGAATAAAGTAATAACATTGCATATTTGACTAAATTACAGATTAATCCTTATTAGAGTCACAAAAGATATTCAATCCAGAGCTGTGAGTGATTTCCTTGTCTTTTGTTGTTTGAATGACATAAAAACACAGACGGCAGGAATATTAGGTTACTATCACTTTAAGACATAATGCACAGATCCAACACACTGATACACATGTGACATTCACTTAAGACTTAACCTACTATGTCTGCTCGGATACTCATCAAGACGTGTGTAGCGCGTGTGTGTGTAACGGTTGAGTGTGTCTGTCCGCAGGCCAGTGCTCGACCGCCTCGGTGGATCTGGAGACGGGCTCGGCCACAGACTCAGAGCTGCGCGAGGGGATGCTGGGAGGAACCGCGGAGGCGGATCTGGGGGAGCGGGGTCTGCAGACGCCCGTCTTCTCCATCGACAGCCAGACCGGCCAGAGCTCCTGCCCCTCGTGGCTGCGCAAGGTGAAGACCTCACTGGGTCTCTGCATCCACCCGTACACAATACGGCCCTCAAACTGACTGAAATTACAGCAGAACGTCTTTAATTCATAAAGTCATGGCATTAAATATTGCATGCACTGCATTTTTGTCTTATTCAGTGCAAATAGCACTCTTAAAGGTGACATATTATGCCCCTTTTCACAAGATGTAATATAAATCTATGTTGTCCCCAGAATGTGTGTGTGAAATTAAAGCTCAAAATACCAGATCATTTATTATAGCTTGTCAAATTTCCCCCTCTTTGGTTCTGAGCAAAAAGGTGCCGTTTTTTTGTGTCTCTTTAAATGCAAATGAGCTTTAACTCCGCCTCCTTTCAAAAGAGGGCGGAGCCTTTACACAAGCTTCAGAGACTCCGGCAATAACAACACAGGCCGATCTCACTGATCCAGAGTCAGGAGTAACAGCAGCGAGTGCAGCCTTACGGAGAGACTCAGCTTCACTTTTACACGTTTCTGAATGTTAGCCGAGACATTTCTGTAGTTGTTGTGGAGTTACACTGATCATCTCCTCATCATGTTGAACTCTTCCACAAGTGTCCACAGTTCCTGAGGTGTTTATAAGACAGCGCTGACATGTTCTGGTCAATAGCGTTCAGTGTCGTCTGTGCTCGACCACAGAACAGTTTCAGGCTTTGCTGGATCTTCTCCAGTGCGTTAGAACTGGTCTATGTTGGCGCTCGCCGAACCCAATGTCGGCTGGTGTGTGTAAACGTGCAGATTAAGGGGCGCTAATATTATAATAAGATTCTCTTCATAGGTCAGAAGGAGCGAAATCTGATCGGCTTACTTTTTGACATGCTTGCAGAGAAAGACTCACCAAAACAAAGTTACTGCGTTTCACTTTTCACATTTTCTGGGTTGGTAGAAGCACCGGGGACCCGATTATAACACTTAAACACAGGATAAGTCTGATTTGCATGAAATGTCGCCTTTTAAATCAAGATACATTTACTGGGGAAGCAGAATAACGATATGAATTCAACATGCCACACAGCGTTTGCCATGAAAACAGCCTTAGCTGGCATTACAATTCCTACCAATCTTGTTACCCTTCAATTTCCGTTGCTTAGTCGTAAAGTCTTCCTTCATTAAGCCTTGCAGTGTGTTTTTCTTTGGTTGTGAGTGCAGGAGCTGCTGGACGCAGAGTTCATCCCCTTGCCGAACGATTCCCGAGACTCCACCGAGCCGCTGCCGTCCTCCTACACCGAGAGCAACACACTGCCGTACGAGGAGCTGGACCAGCTCAAAGCCAAGAGCCTGATGGTACCGAACGCTCTGCTGATCGAATCAGGAAGAATTAAAGGAGTAGTTCATTTCAGAATTAAGATTTCCTGATGATTTACTCTCCCGCACGTCATCCAAGATGTTCATGTGTTTCTTTCTTCAGTGGAAAAGAAATGAAGGTTTTTGAGGAAAACACTCCAGGATTTTCTCCATATAGTGACTTCAATGGGGTCCAACGGGTCGAAGGTCCAGATGTGAGTTTCAGTGCAGCTTCAAAGTCTCGACACGATCCAGCCGAGGAATAAGAGTCTGATCTAGACAAACCAGCGGACATTTATAACAAAATACACATTTATATACTTTTAACCACTAATGCTGGTCTTGCACGAGCTGTGATGTGACACACATTACGCAATCAGGTTGAAAGGTCAAGCGTGTTCCGGTTCAGAAATGTAGGATAGAGCGAAAAACTCAATTTCAAAATCGTCTGACATCGTTGTTTTACCATTTATTTATTTGTATTTTTTGTAAATGGCGTTTGACTCAGTCGTTGCGTGTTCTCTTTGTAAACACTGGGTCTGTTCTTACACCTACGTCACGCTTGACCTTTCACCCTGATCACGTAATGTGTGTCGCATCACAGCGAGTGCAAGACCAGCATTAGTGGTTAAAAGTATATAAATGTGTATTTTGTTATAAATGTCCGCTGGTTTGTCTAGATCAGACTCTTATTCCTCGGCTGGATAATGTCGAGACTTTGAAGCTGCACTGAAACTCACATCTGGACCTTCGACCCGTTGGACCCCATTGAAGTCACTATATGGAGAAAATCCTGGAGTGTTTTCCTCAAAAACCTTCATTTCTTTTCCACTGAAGAAAGAAACACATGAACATCTTGGAGGACGTGCGGGAGAGTAAACTATCAGGACATTTTAATTCTGAAGTGAACTAATCCTTTAATGGCTATCAGCAGTCGACTGGTGTTTGTTTGTGTGTCTGAAGCCGTTGTGTTGTGTTTGTCCGGCAGCCGACAGCATGTGTGGATTACACACACAGAGTGGATGAGCGGATGAACGGCGCAGAGACGGGCCGATCCGATCAGAGCTGCTGTGGAGCGAGCGTCGAGCTGGCACACGTACGCATGACCTGTTACTTTAAATAAAATATATAGATGTTTAAATAACTAAAGGAGCATTAATGCCATGTCGTCATTACTGTAACCACGAGATTACGACTTGTAAAAAGCATTCACGTCCTTGTAGAACTCGCAATTACAACTTGTAAATTGGGAATTTACTGAGAGCTCTGACTTGTACCACCTGATTAAATTTGGCATTGATAGTGTTTCCATAGAAAACGGATCTGAGTAGAAGGAATATTCAGTGAAGCCCATTAATTAACCGTTAGAGAGTATTTTTAGTGATATATTTCTGATTATGTCACACCATCATCTAACTGAAGTAAAAATCCAAAAAACATGCACTGTGGTTTCATGATAGTCAAAAATATTTAACTAAACTGTAGTTTAATGTAGTTTAAAGTAACAACAGGTAGTTTTTTGCTCTCGGGGTCCCCCTACAGTTGGGAAACAGTATTGTCCTCTAGACCTCTACTACTGTCGTAAACTCTGTCATCCTACATGCACGTGCAATTGTTGACAACCAGGATAGCCCTGAACACTGTAGGAGGAGGTCACATGCAGGTGTTCTGCTTGCGTCGCGTGTGAAATGTCTTCATCCCAGGTACAGTGGCATATATTTCAGCATGTCATATGAATATAATTTCATGGGTTTTATTTTATTTTCTAACGACAAATGATCGCGATGCTCACGTTTACAAGCCAGCGTCATTATAGTAGCCTAGTCTATTGGTTACCGTTTTACTGGATCTATATGATACTTCAATGCAATGTTTGAGTGGTTGATAATAACCATATATCGTCAATATTATAATATCAAGCTACCATAAATGAATCTGCAAATTTTACAAATCGATTTGCATTATAGCTTGAGGCAAGACAAATAAACAAATATCACAGACATGTTAGGTATCCTAAAATATGATTTTATTAATAATCTTCCTCCTTTCTTTGTACATGTTGAGTAGACTACACTTTTTAGGTCAAACATTTGCTATTTGCATTTCATCGATTGCAAAGTTCAAATCAGAACGAGAATACTAGCGATAGCTAACCATCAAAAACTAGAATATCGTTTACTAGCTACCAGATTGATAATTCGCTACTACTCTAGCGAATTAGAGAGGTTAGAGAGAGGCATTCTTTTTTCGATGGGGGGTTCGATGCTCCCTGCACACGCAAGGTCTCTCGCTCGCTTTCTCTCTCTGCCGTCCGCGCGCGTTGGAGCACAGTCTCTGTCTCGCGTGCGCGCTCGCTCTAGATTCCGGGAGATTTGAACTAATTTGCGGTATAACTTGTCGATCACGAGTGGCTCAACAGGTAGATCTATAGATAAACTCATCTTTCAGGGATTTGACCGACCGGGTTGACAATTTAGCGTACGTGTGGCGTACGTGTGAGCGTGTGAAACCAATCAAATGCGGGTGTCTCACGGCCAATGCGTGAGAGTTGGCAGCTCTGCAATGTTGATCCTCGTTCTGCCTTTAACTCGATCACTTTCTCTTTTTGCTTTGCTCCGATAAAACCTTTTCTTTCTTGTTTTTCTGTGCTGCTTCGGCCATGACTATAACATTTGGCTCGCAAGTCCGATTTTAAGGAAGTGGGGGTGGTGGTGGAAGTGACGTATATGCCGTAAAGCAGTCGAATTTTGTAGTTCTCTTTGTTCGCCGGTTACTACCCGAAACCCGAAGTTTAAAAGTACGATTAAAAACGCTACAGACCCCATCAGGCTATGGCAGACGTGTCATTCAACCTATTGTAAGTCGATGTACCATCACAAGAGACTTGGAAATAAATTATGAAGCTTGAAAAGTTACCTGTTGTTACTTTAAGTAACGCTTTACAATATGCTTTCATTTGATATAATTGGTTAACTACAATTAGTTTACATGAACTAACATTTATTAATATTAATTCATGTTTATTTCACCATATACTAATACATATTTCAAATCAGCAGTTGTATCTGTTAACACTAGTTAATGCAGTATGACAATGATCAGTTGTGTTTTTATTAGCAAATGCTTTGCAATACATATATGGCTCATAGTTAGCTAATGGTAATTTGTTGGATAAAATCTGTGTTCAAGTTTAAAGTTTTTTTTAAACCTTATTTCTAATATGAAAACTCTGGGGTAATAATCACAATTTTTCCCAGCATATCACTTTCCCTTTAATACAGAGTTCCATAAGATATTATATATTACATATCGCATAGTAAGAAAAAGAGAGTGAATGGCTCTAATATTAATTTTAGAAGGTAAATATAATACAGTGGGCGTTTAAGTCTTAAAGGGGAAGCCTTCCGTAACCAGTCGGCGGGTTTGAAGCCAGCTGGAAAATCCTCATGTGTCGTTGCTTTTTAACAAAACATGGATGTCCAGTAATATTGTCATTTTAAAAAGAATGTTTGGCTGATTTGAATATTGAGTATAATGAAGTCATGTTGTGTTTTTCAGCTCAGAGAAACCGTGAACCGGCAGGAAGCTCAAATCCAGATGTTACAGAAGCAGGTCAGTTCAGAGCGAGTGCTGTGAGAGATAATGTCAGATAAGTGCAGTTCCCTTCCAGTCGTTCACTCTCGACGTCACGTTGGTGACCGACCAATAGGAATCTCGCTAGCGAGGCCAATCTACTTCGAGTGAAACTAAAACGAGCCAATGTACATTGGCATGCGATGATTGCATCAGCTGCGCCTGCATCGCGGCACGCGCATATGAGCAGCAGGAGCATCACCTCTTCAGGTTTTCACTTCGGAGCCGAGCGGTTCATGAGCCTGCCAGGTCTACTAAGCGTGTTTAAAACTTTCTTCAACGAGCAGCTCTTTGGAGAAGACTGTTCTTTCTTCAGTGTTGGCGAGGCAGTGTTGCAGTGGGGCCGGATTCCTCTGTTTGTTTTTCTTTTTCGTACATCCAACTTTTCACAGTTGGTCGGTGCACTGTGGGAGAGCGAGAAAAAGCTGTGTTTACAGCTGTTACAGAGAGGAAAGCACACGATAGCCTGCACTATCCCTGTGTGTGTTGCTGCGGCCGTTCCCCTATGTGCTTCAGCACTGTGTAAGAGTTTTCTCTAAAAGAGCTTACATAGGTTGAGCTTGGGTCTTTTTAAAGATGACATTCAACCTGTGTTTCTGGATGCCGTCGTTACCTGTCGCGAGGGATGGTCACGATCGCTGTATCACGTGTCTGGGCTTCAAACATGCTGAGGCAGCGTTCGTGGACGCACCCATTGCGGGAAGATTTCTTTATAAAAAGATTTGAGGATAACAGTCAGCGCGCTTCCTTCGGGGAACCTAGGAACCCTCACTCCTCGTGCGCTCCGCAGCCAGTTAAGCCGCCAGGAGAACGCACTGGACCGCCTCAAGGTGTTGGGGCTTCTCCCGACGATCAGATGTCGATCGCTGCACGGAGGGTGATCCAGACCTCTTCGCAGATGACGAGTCGGCTCTGCTGCCTCCTTCGGGAACCGTAGCATTGCCTGATTCAGATCCGTAGATGATGGCTGTGCTTTCCCGGGCCGCTGAGAGGGTCGGGCTCGTGTGGAACCCACCACCGTGTCCCTCGAGGACAGTTTGTTTCTCCCTGACCGAGGGATGCACTGGCACACAGATGGCCCCGGGGCCTTCGCAAATGTGTTTCTCCCAGTGAGCCACAGACCCCGTGCAAGTAAGGGAGCAACAGGAGCAGGTCTTGGCCCAACCGGACCTGGTTCCCGGAACTCCTGCTGCTCGCGACAGCCCCTCCCTGGCACATTCCTCTGAGGAAGGACCTTCTTTCTCAGAGACGGGGCACCCTATGGCACCCGCGCACAGACTGTTTGCATTGGCCTCCATCAAGAGGGTATGGACATGCTGACATTTTCAATCGATGAATCGTGTCTAGAGTTCGGGCCGGGTGACGGCCATGTTGTCCTGAGACCCCGGCCTGGCTATGTGCCCAAGGTTCCTACCACTCCCTTCAGGGATCAGGTGGTGTACCCGCAAGCGCTGCCCCGCTCAGGCTGCGAGCTCACTCAACAAGAAGTGTTGAATCCTCCTGCGCGTTGGCACGTGACGCCTTGCTAACAGATATTTGTAGAGCTGTGGGCTGGGCGACTCCCAACGCGTTCGCTAGGTTCAGTAGCCTACGTCTAGAGCCGGTTTCCTCCTGTGTTCTCACCTCAAACGGGTAGAAGCACAGAGAGGCCCGTCTCTTCTTGGCTTGCTACGCCTACAGTTGCGCTCATGTCTCCAGAGTGAAAAACCTGTTGAGAACATAACACAACAACAATAATTTAGACACCATAAATATAACACACTACAATACAGAAACTTATTACCCTTTGGGAAGATCCCATCTCTTAGGAGATTGGTGTCACCCCAGTCTTCCATATGTAAACAACCCCACGAGGTTATGTGTTATCTCCACGACTCCGTCAGGGAGGGATGTGGCTTCCGCAGCGTTCCTTTTCCAATGGAAAGGGCACGCTTCCCCAGTGTTATACAATTGTCTCACTGAGTCGGAACAGGAGTGATGGACTTCTCTGTGTAAGCCCTGTCCCATCAGGTAAGAGAGAGTAGGAGATTTACACAGGGCGATGGATGGGGTCAGCAGCTGTGGCGCTTTGGTTGGGTGATTTTCTATTCGTCGGTCATCAACAGGGCGTCGAGAGTGACCGACTGAAAGGGAACGTTTCGGTTACGTAAGTTTCCCGCTGGGGCCGCCTGATCACCGGCTCGGCTCCTCAGTGAAAACCTGAAGATGCGATGCACCTGCTACTCATTATATGCATGTGCCGCAATGCAGCGCAGCTGATGCAATTATCGCAGGTCAATGAGCATTGCCTCGTTTTAGTTACACTCGAAGTAGATTGGCCTCTCTAGCGAGACTCCTTTTCGCCGGTAATCTACGTGACGTCTCTGTTCCCTCCTTCAGGGAACGAGGGTTACATGCGTAACCGAGACGTTCTCTCTTCTCAGAGCGGTTCAGACACTGACGGCACGAGATCGAAGGAGGATATCACGTGATTCACGCTCAGCCGCTGCGATTCTAATAAACTGCATGGAATTTAAAGTCCCCTTATTATGCTTTTTGGGATATGACCTTTCATGTAGTGTGTAATGGAGCTGTTTGTGAATGTAAAACTGCAGATAAATTGAGTTTTTGTCTCTCAAAAGAAAGAAGGGATTCTGAACTGAAACGAGTCGTCAGTAATTCCAGTCTCGCTTCCTGATGAACATGCGTAGGTTTGTAACTAGTTTGCATAATGCCAGCCTCTGGCCCTGATTGGCTGAACAGCGTCTCTTAGCTCCGCCCTCAAACACTGTAGTGTATCTGAGACTGGAAGAGTTCGGTTCGTGTTGTTCGTGTCGAGAAGACGCTGTTTTCTGCTGACAAAGCAAATCCACTTTGATGAGATTGATACGGTAAAACCCACGCCATCGTTACTGTTCGTATCTCTGTAATCAAGAGCTGAGATTCAGATATGATAATGAGCGTTTCTGACCAATCAGAGCAGAGCAGCTCTCAGAGAGGCGGGGCTTAGAGAGACTGAATCCTCGATTGAAGCGTTTCAGACACTGAGAGGAAAGAGCTGAAGCTGCAGTGGATATTATCAGAAAATGAAAGTGTTTTTGACCTTTGATGCATTTAACCTGTTGTAGGAGACATTTAAAAGAAAATTAGGAGCCTTTAAAACAGCGTATAATAGGGGTACTTTAAATAGTAAATGGTAAAATCACACTGTCAGAGAGTTTGGGAAAACTACATAATTTATACACATTAAAACATGATATCAGAGTTACAAAATCAAACATTTTAGAAGAGAACGATTGATCACGGTGGTTTACTTTAAACCAATGAGCGTTGAGCTGTGTCGTCAGCAAGCCGTTTCCCATCATGCAGTGCGTGGAGAGCAGCTCTAACGCGGTTCTGTCTCTGGTTTCAGTTCAGCGATCAGCAGAAGGAGAACGAGAGACTGTGGAAGGCCATCCAGAGCCTCGGAGCAGATGTCAGTCAGAGCCACGAAGAAGAGTGAGAGTCCCATCATCCCTCAGTCATTAGCTATCAGTGAGTGTGTGAGAGCTAAAGCCAAGATCACGAACAGCCAAAGACTCGACCCTGCTGCTAATGTCAAGCCAAATCTGGCATCTGGGAACAGCAGCAGGTTCATCGTCAGACGATCCTCCAGGATGAATATAAAGAAAAGTGTCATAAACCGTTGGGTTCAGTCGTCGAGACGTGGGTTTTTACTCTGAATGCTTTTATATTGAACATTTAGTTTTCAAAGAAGCTCTTTTATGTCCAAGAGATGAAACTGTTAACTCTTTCCCCACCGGCATTTTTGATCATTTTCACAAAATGTTCACGGCCCCCAAGAATATTTTGTTGTATGAATATCTGAACATGCAAACTATCCAAAGAAAGAACAGAGGCTCAACATTTTATTCTAGCTCCATGCTTTCTTTTTTTATCAACACTTCAATGTGGGTTTCATTAAAAAAAGCAACATTTTGAACAAAAAGCTGAGAAAACCAAGTTTTTGTCAAAGTTTACGATGTGCGTCAGCAATGCTTCTATCGCTTGTTTCTGCTTCTTCTTCAGCTGTGTTTTAATCTGGAGATTCAGTACTCTTTCAGATGATGCGTAATTGCGCCCCCTACTGTATAACAGTGGAAATGTCTATGGCCGGAAAATCCTGTCAATGGCGGGGAAAGAGTTAAACTCTATGGCCTGGTTTCACAGACAGGGTTTAGATTAAGTCAGGATTAGGCCTTAGTTCAATCAGGACATTTAAGTAGATCTTATAAATGTGCCTTAGAGAAAAAAAAAAACATTACTGGTGTGTATCTTGAGGTCTTAAAGTCCCCCTGTGGTGTAAATCCAGCTTTTAATGTTGTTTATGTGTCTATGTGGTGTTTTTAATCTGCTTTAAGACAGACCATGTGTAAGTTCATAAGTCGACAGCATTGCTGAGTATTTTCTGCTTAAAACTGCAGTGAACCAAAGACAGTCTCAAAAACACGGTTTGAAATCGCTGGTGTTTCTGACGTCACAAACGACCTTGTAACCAATCAGATCAACGTGTGATCGTCAACCAGTGGATCTCTGAGCTGAGGGAGTGAGTGGAGGCGGGGCTCATTTGCATATTCATAGAACCTCGCATACTAAATGAGGTGAGGGTGTCGAGTTACATTCAAAATAGTTTAAGGCATGAAGACATTTTTTACAAGGAAAATGTTTAAATGTCATTTTAATGATCAAAGATGAATTTTAAGGGATACAATTGATTAACGGGGGACTTGCTTTCAGTTAAAACACATCACAAACTATATCAGTTTTAATGTTTTGCGGTTGCACGTCTGTTATTGTGACTGATGTATTTCAGCCAGAGATTTTTACAAGCAAACTTTAATGTGTGAATGTGAAGCCAAAACACGGTTTATCTGCGTCACGGGACGAGACTCTTCATATGCTAGTCCTGTTTCTGCTGAGATGTGGAACTAGAGACACGCTGTGTGCCGTAATTCACATGATATCAGAGTCAGACTGTTGTGCATACATGCATGTCAAAACTACTGAACTCATTGCTTTCTGTTGTATTTCTTGATCATCCTTTGCTTATTTTGTTTACATTGCCAAATATAGCGGAGCAAGTGCATGTTGTGTTGAACTGTATTGAGATCAGCTCCTGTGTTCTCGGTCTGCCTCTGCATTGGACTGACAGTCACATGTCTTTGAAGCAACTGCAACCAAATATGCAAATATGTTTTTGTTCTTTGTGTGTGTATCATATCTGGAGTTTGTTTTTAGATTTTAGTCTGGTTTTTTTTTTCTGTACTCTGAAACTGTGTCATATAATTATGGGACTTGCTCTTGAGGTGTTTTTATGCTTTGTACACTCGTATCAGACACTTATTGATGCACATTTTTAATAAAACGGGAAAAAAAGTTGAGGCAAAAAGTCACATTGATGTTGGAGTCATTTTTCATGTTGTATCTTTATATAATATATATTTATATAATCGAAATCATAATCTAATTTCGGTGTTGATCAATACCTTTTTGCATTTGTTTTTATTTTGTTTCATAATTGTTTTATTTACATGTTGCTAAACAGCCTATCAGTGTCGTCAGGATCTGAATGATTTAGTTTGAAATTGATGCCATTTGCAGCATTTTTAAGTTTAGAGAACTCTATATAATTACCTATTAATATTTTAATGCATTTGTTTCTGTAACAAAACAGTAAATAGATATTTGTGTTAAAGTCCCCCTGTGGTGAACATCCAGCTTTTAATGTTGTTTATGTGTGTATGTGGTGTTTTTAATATGCTTTAAGACACACCATGTGTAAGTTCATAAGTCGACAGCATTGCTGAGTATTTTCTGCTTAAAACTGCAGTGAACCAAAGACAGTCTCAAAAACACGGTTTGAAATCGCTGGTGTTTCTGACGTCACAAACGACCTTGTAACCAATCAGATCAACGTGTGATCGTCAACCAGTGGATCTCTGAGCTGAGTGAGTGAGTGGAGCCGGGGCTCATTTGCATATTCATAGAACCTCGCATACTAAATGAGGCAAGGTTGTCGAGTTACATTCAAGATATTTTAAGGCAAGATTACTTTTTTTCAAGGAAAAAAACTTTAAATATGTAATTTTGGTGATCAAAGATTAGTTTTAAGGGATACACTTATTGAATACAGGGGGAAACAGCAATCATATGTTTATGCATTTAAACTGAACACCTTAAAAATGCTGACACAAGAGCCTTTTATTTGTCTACAAACACTCAAGTCTTGCACTGGATCTGCTTGTTTCATAATGCAGCATAATGTGAAACATGAAACACCTGCGATTCAGCAACTGGCCGTTTCTTCAACTGGGGCACTTTTAGCCTTGTGAAGTTGAATAGAAAAAACTTGTTCAAAAGTCACGTAACACAGTCTCATAGGGTTAAATAATTTGTCTAGTTTTAAGGTCTGTAAGAGAACAAACATAGATTACAAAAGAAATTGTTAATATTTTACATTTTTTCCGCCATGTCATTTCCACCACATCTCAATATACAGCTGTTATTTAAAAATAGAATAACTTATGCGACTCGAGAATTGTCTAAGATCATTTTTGTAACTAGTTTTATCAGTTTTTCCACAATGTACAATAACTATACATTTGTTAATAAGATAAATTAACTGCTTTTAAGGACCAAATGCTGAACTGTACACGTCACACTCTGAAATGTAATATTGGTTTGGGCAAGAGCTTATTAGAAAATAAATAACTAAACTTTTTATATTAAGTAGAGCATGATCTCGTAAATTGTGGATACATTTTTAATGTGTGATGAGAACTTTTTAAATATATTTTTAAAAAAATGTGTGTGGTGATGGAAATGACAGGGTGTTGTGGAAATGACAATGAATTAACGTGAACGTATAAAAACAGTAGAGATATTTATTATAATTTTTTTTTAACTCATCACACTCATTAAACTCAATTCACAAAGTCATTAAAAAACCACCTGTTGATGAGTTTGATGTATAAAACTGATTTGTCTCACAGATGAATGGTTACAATGCATAATTAAATAAAAATAGATACAATTTAAATCAATTAATATTAAAGGGTTAGTTCACCCCAAAATGAAAATTCTGTCAGTAATTACTCTCCCTCATGTTGTTCCAACCCCGTAAGACTTTCGGGTAACACTTTATAATAACTACACGCTAATAATCATTAGTTAAGCATGAGTAAACAGTTAATTCATCATTTATAAAGCATTAATAGACATTAATAAGCAGTTTATAAATACAGCTATAAATGCTTTCTTCTTGATTTACAAGCATATCTATAATTTATTTAATACTTGTATTTTCATCCTTTATTAATGATCAATTTATTATTTCTAAATGAATAATTGCATTTTTTATAAACCAGTTATTTAAGAGTTTTCTGTGGTTCATAAGATTACTTAGAACGTGTAAGTAAATGATTAATAAACTATTTAAATGTACATTCATACATCTTATTATTCAGACATATAGTGATGGTTACTTAGTGTGTTAATAAATGCTTTATTAACATGTATTTATGCTGTAATTCAGGGTTAATTCGGGTTAAATCTCCTTTATAAATGTTTTACAAGGCATGACTAGTCCTCACTTTAGATTAGCTCACAAAATAGTTAACTGACCACTACTAAATGCTTTATAACTACCTGTATTTACTACATTTACTTACACTTTCTAAGTGATCTTATGAATGACTGACAACTCTTGTTTGTAAATAATGCTATACTTCATTTAGAAATTATTAATTGATCATTAACAAGGTATGAAAATACAATTATTAAACGCATTATAGATATGCTTATAAATCAAGAAGAAAGCATTTATAGCTGTATTTATAAACTGCTTATTAATGTCTATTAATGCTTTATAAATGATGAATTAACTGTTTACTCATGCTTAACTAATGATTAATAGCGTGCAGTTATTATAAAGTGTTACCGACTTTCGTTCATCTTCAGAACACAAATTAAGATATTTGTGATTAAATCTGAGAGCTGGATCACTCCTCCATAGGCTTCTAAGGGATCGAAACTGGCCAAAAGTTATGAAAGACATCGTTAAAATAGTCCGAGTGACTACAGTGGCTCAACCTTAAGTTTATCAAGCGACTAGAATACTTTTTGTGCGCAAAAAAACAAACAAAAATAACAACTTTATTCAACTATTCATTTCCTTCTCTGTGGGCCTCGAGATATTTCACGTAGTGATATTGCGCAAAGCTTCTGTGTTGCACGTCACACGCAGGCTCACTATTGGCCGACGCTGGTCATGTGTGTGATGCGTGACGTACAACCTAGAAGCTTTGCGTAGTTTCACTACGTGAAATCTCGAGGCCCACGGAGAAGGAAATGAATAGTTGAATAAAGTCGTTATTTTTGTTTGTTTTTTGCGCACAAAAAGTATTCTCATCGCTTGATAAACTTAAGATTGAGGCACTGTAGTCACTCGGACTATTTTAACCATGTCTTTCATAACTTTTAGGCCGGCCAGTTTCTTAAGAAGCCTATGGAGGAGCATGTCCTAGGTTCCAGCATGTCCTAGGTGTTCCCAGGGATCTCCTCCCGGTGGGACGCGTCCGGAACAGATGCCCGAGCCACCTCAGCTGGCCTCTCTCGATGTGGAGGAGCAGCGGCTCTACTCTGAGCTCCTCCCGAGTGACCGAGCTTCTCACCCTATCTCTGAGGGAGCGCCCAGCCACCCTGTGGAGAAAGCTCATCTCGGCCGCCTGTATCCGGGATACATTTACATTTAGTCATTTAGCAGACGCTTTTATCCAAAGCGACTTACAAATTAGGACAAAATTAAAGCGAATCATCATGAAGAGGCAAAAACAACGCAAGAAGTGCTCAAAATACAAAGTGCAGGCATTTCTCAGAGTAGCATAAGCCAGACAAGGGAGGATTAAGGGAAAAGGAAAGAGTTATTTTTTATTTTTTTTTATGAGGTTAAGTGCTCACGGAAGAGATGAGTTTTCAGTTGTGTTTTGAATGCTGTCAGGGATTCTGCATTCCGGATGAGCGGAGATCATTCCACCAGCAGGGAACTGTGAGAATGTTCTGGAGAGTGATTTTGAGGCTCTCTGTGATGGTACCACGAGCCGTCGCTCATTGTTCGATTATAGGCTTCTGGTTGGGATGTAGACTCGTAGGAGCAAGTGGAAGAAGGAGGGAGCTGAGCCTGTGGTAGATCTGTAAGCAAGCATCAACGCCTTGAACTTGATGCGAGCAGCGAGTGATAGCCAGTGCAGAGAGATGAACAGAGGAGTGACGTGGGCTCTTTTGGGCTCGTTGAAGACAAGACGAGCTGCAGCATTCTGGATCATCTGTAGAGGTTTAGTTACACATGATGGAAGTCCAGCCAGAAGAGCATTGCAGTAATCCAGTCTTGATATGACCAGGGCCTGGACGAGAAGTTGTGTTGCATGCTCAGTTAGGAAAGGTCTGATCTTCCTGATGTTGTGCTGTGCAAACCGGTGATCTTGTCCTTTCGGTCATGACCCCCGGTATATCGAGAGCTTCACCTTGCAGCTCAGCTCTTTCTTCACCACGACAGACCGGTACATCAACCCTGTTACTGCAGAAGCTGCACCGTTCCGTCTGTCAATCTCCCGTTCCATCCTTCCCTCACTCGTGAACAAGACCATAAGATACTTGAACTCCTCCACTTGAGGCAGGAACTCTCCACCAACCTGAAGCGGGCAAGCCACCCTTTTCCGACAGAACCATGGCCTCGGATTTGGAAGTGCTGATTCTCATCCCAGCCGCTTCACACTCGGCTGCAAACCGTCCCAGTGCATGCCGAAGATCCTGGTCTGATGGGGCCAACATGACAACATCATCCGCAAAAAGCAGAGACGAAATCGTGTGATCCCCAAACCGGACACCCTCCGGCCCCTGGCTGCACCTAGAAATTCTGTCCATAAAAATGATGAACAGAACCGGTGACAAAGTAGCCTGGATACCAGCCGAACTTAGCCCTGCCCACAGCATTTGAGGATGGGAAGTTCGGTCTTGACTTGATCCGTTGAGGAGCAACTATGCCCGAATCAAAGCTGTTCGGACCAATCAAATTGTCAAGGCGGGCTTTATGCGATGATGGACAGATG